>NC_083444.1:2556106-2801873 GCF_020745735.1 Hemiscyllium ocellatum | reverse complement strand
CCACACTCACACACACGTGCACACAAACACACACAGGCACACCCAGACACAGACACACATACACAGACATACACCCACACACATACAGACACACATATGCAGGCATACATAGACATACAGACACACACCACACGCACACACACACACCAAACACATGCACACACACCACACATGCACACAGATACACACGCAGACAGAGATACACACATGCACGCACACCACAAAGACACACATGCACACACGACACACACACCACAGACACACACACCACACAGACACACACACCACACATACACAGACAGACACACACACACCACACACAAATACACACACGCCACACAGACACACGCACACACAGACACACGCACACAGACACACACGCACACACACACAAACACATGCACTCATACCACACATCACATATACCACACATGCACACAGACACACGCACAGACACACATAGACAGAGATACGCACACGCGCGCACACACACAGACACATGCACACAGATACACACACACACAGATACGCACACAGACACACACAGAATTTCAACAATTCTGTTATGCTGGAATCCAAGGCAAAGAGAAAGCAAGTGAGTGAGAGCAGTGGATATAAACTCTCTCTCCCTCTCAAACATAGCCTTTCTGCCAAATAAACGAGAGACTAGTTTGGCTACAGTCCGAACCAACTCAAAACAGCAGATACTGCCTGGTTTGTTTTACCACGGGAGGGGTGCTGGATTTCCATTCAGTTTTAATCTCCAAAATCTCCCTGCGCACAGTCTCAGACCGGCCTCCTCCACTTGATAACCCTTTTGGAAATTTCTCTCTACGGCTGTCAGTTTTCTCTCTCTCTCTCTCTCTCTCTCTCTCTCTCTTCCCCCCCCCAACCCTCTCCCACCCCAACCATGATAAAATACACACACACACGGACACAGACAGACACACACACACACAAACCCACAGGAACACACACAGGCACACACACAGACATGCACAGGCACACACAACACACACAGACACATACACGCACACACATACACGCACACACACAGCCACACCTTTCAGTTGCTGTTTGGAAAGTGGGGTCAGTTGAGGGCACATGTCAGGCCAACGTGTGTTGTCAAGGGAACCGGGTGATGTTGGCACACTCATGATCCCAGTTCCTTCCCCTATCGCCTGGCACATCCGCCTGCCAGCAGGTCATCAGGCTCCTCTGAGAGCAGGGGAGAAGGCCAGGAACAGTGAGGCTGAGGGAGAGAGGGCACCATGTGCAACTGCAGCTGCGAACTTGATTGTTTTCAACATCCTGGGAGGTTACCATCGACCAGAACTCAGCTAGACTCACCCTTTCACTACAACAGCAGGGCAGAGGCTGGGAGTCCTGCAGCAAGTAACTCCCCTTCTGACTCCCCCCACCCCGGAGTCTGTCCCACCATCTAGAAGGTACAGGTCAGGAGTGAGAGGGAATACTCCCCACTTGCCCCTGGATGGGGGCAGCTCCAAGAACACGCAAGAAGCTCGACACCATCCAGGGACAAAGCAGCCCCCTCTTGATTGGCCCCACACCCACAAACATCCCCTCCCTCCCTTACCCACCAACAGTAACAGTCCCCTCCCTCCCTTACCCACCCGCCCCCTCAGTAACAGCAGTGTGTACCATCCCCTCCCTCCCTTACCCACAGCCCCCCTCAGTAACAGCAGTGTGTACCATCCCCTCCCTCCCTTACCCACAGCCCCCCTCAGTAACAGCAGTGTGTACCATCCCCTCCTCCCTTACCCACACCCCCCCTCAGTAACAGCAGTGTGTACCATCCCCTACCTCCCTTACCCACCCCCCCTCAGTAACAGCAGTGTGTACCATCCCCTCCTCCCTTACCCACACCCCCCCTCAGTAACAGCAGTGTGTACCATCCCCAACCTCCCTTACCCACCCCCCCTCAGTAACAGCAGTGTGTACCATCCCCTACCTCCCTTACCCACCCCCTCTCAGTAACAGCAGTGTGTACCATCCCCTCCCTCCCTTACCCACCCCCCCCTCAGTAACAGCAGTGTGTACCATCCCCTCCCTCCCTTACCCACCCCCCCGCAGTAACAGCAGTGTGTACCATTCCCTCCCTCCCTTACCCACCCCCCCTCAGTAACAGCAGTGTGTACCACCCCCTCCCTCCCTTACCCACCCCCCCTCAGTAACAGCAGTGTGTACCATTCCCTCCCCCCCCTTACCCACCCCCCCTTAGTAACAGCAGTGTGTACCATCCCCTCCCTCCCTTACCCACCCCCCCTCAGTAACAGCAGTGTGTACCATCCCCTCCCTCCCTTACCCACCCCCCCTCAGTAACAGCAGTGTGTACCATCCCCTCCCTCCCTCACCCACCGACGCTCAGTAACAGCAGTGTGTACCATCCCCTCCCTCCCTTACCCACCCCCCCCTCAGTAACAGCAGTGTGTACCATTCCCTCCCTCCCTTACCCATCCCCCCTCAGTAACAGCAGTGTGTACCATCCCCTCCCTCCCTTACCCACCCCCCCTTAGTAACAGCAGTGTGTACCATTCCCTCCCTCCCTTACCCATCCCCCCTCAGTAACAGCAGTGTGTACCATCCCCTCCCTCCCTTACCCACCCCCCCTCAGTAACAGCAGTGTGTACCATCCCCTCCCTCCCTTACCCACCCCCCCTCAGTAACAGCAGTGTGTACCATCCCCTCCCTCCCTTACCCACCCCCCCTCAGTAACAGCAGTGTGTACCATCCCCTCCCTCCCTTACCCACCCCCCCTCAGTAACAGCAGTGTGTACCATCCCCTCCCTCTCTTACCCACCCCCCCCTCAGTAACAGCAGTGTGTACCATCCCCTCCCTCCCTTACCCACCCCCCCTCAGTAACAGCAGTGTGTACCATCCCCTCCCTCCCTTACCCACCCCCCCCAGTAACAGCAGTGTGTACCATCCACTCCCTCCCTTACCCACCCCCCCTCAGTAACAGCAGTGTGTACCATCCACTCCCTCCCTTACCCACCCCCCCTCAGTAACAGCAGTGTGTACCATCCACTCCCTCCCTTACCCACCCCCCCTCAGTAACAGCAGTGTGTACCATCCACTCCCTCCCTTACCCACCCACCCCTCAGTAACAGCAGTGTGTACCATCCCCTCCCTCCCTTACCCACCCCCCCTCAGTAACAGCAGTGTGTACCATCCCCTCCCTCCCTTACCCACCCCCCCTCAGTAACAGCAGTGTGTACCATCCCCTCCCTCCCTTACCCACCCCCCCTCAGTAACAGCAGTGTGTACCATCCCCTCCCTCCCTTACCCACCCCCCCTCAGTAACAGCAGTGTGTACCATCCCCTCCCTCCCTTACCCACCCCCCCTCAGTAACAGCAGTGTGTACCATCCCCTCCCTCCCTTACCCACCCCCCCCTCAGTAACAGCAGTGTGTACCATCCCCTCCCTCCCTTACCCACCCCCCCCTCAGTAACAGCAGTGTGTACCATCCACTCCCTCCCTTACCCACCCCCCCTCAGTAACAGCAGTGTGTACCATCCACTCCCTCCCTTACCCACCCACCCCTCAGTAACAGCAGTGTGTACCATCCCCTCCCTCCCTTACCCCCCCCTCAGTAACAGCAGTGTGTACCATCCCCTCCCTCCCTTACCCCCCCCTCAGTAACAGCAGTGTGTACCATCCCCTCCCTCCCTTACCCACCCCCCCTCAGTAACAGCAGTGTGTACCATCCACTCCCTCCCTTACCCACCCCCCCTCAGTAACAGCAGTGTGTACCATCCCCTCCCTCCCTTACCCACCCCCCCTCAGTAACAGCAGTGTGTACCATCCCCTCCCTCCCTTACCCACCCCCCCCCTCAGTAACAGCAGTGTGTACCATCCCCTCCCTCCCTTACCCACCCCCCTCAGTAACAGCAGTGTGTACCATCCCCTCAGTAACAGCAGTGTGTACCATCCCCTCCCTCCCTTACCCACCCCCCCCCCAGTAACAGCAGTGTGTACCATCCCCTCCCTCCCTTACCCACCCCCCCCTCAGTAACAGCAGTGTGTACCATCCCCTCCCTCCCTTACCCACCCCCCCTCAGTAACAGCAGTGTGTACCATCCCCTCCCTCCCTTACCCCCCCCCCCCTCAGTAACAGCAGTGTGTACCATCCCCTCCCTCCCTTACCCCCCCCCTCAGTAACAGCAGTGTGTACCATCCCCTCCCTCCCTTACCCACCCCCCCCCCCCAGTAACAGCAGTGTGTACCATCCCCTCCCTCCCTTACCCACCCCCCCCTCAGTAACAGCAGTGTGTACCATCCCCTCCCTCCCTTACCCACCCCCCCTCAGTAACAGCAGTGTGTACCATCCCCTCCCTCCCTTACCCACAGCCCCCCTCAGTAACAGCAGTGTGTACCATCTACAAGATGTCCTGCAGAAACTCACCAAAGACCCTCAGGCAGCTCCTTCCAAACCCACTGCCCCTTCCATCCAGAAGGACAAGGGGCAGCAGGTACATGGGAACCCCACCCCCTGCACGTTCCCCTCCGAGCCCCTCCCCATCCTGACTTGGAAATATATCGCCGTTCCCTCCGTGTGGCTGGGTCAGAATCCTGGGATTCCCTCCCTCAGGGACATTGTGGGTGCCCAGTTACCCATGACCTCTCACTCTCTGTCTCATCCCTGCCTGCAGGTGATTCGCCCCAAAACTCCAATCCCGTTCCAGTCTCTCAGATGTGACCTCTTCACATAGAAATGTAGCAGGTGATAGAGGGTGCAGGCCATTCGAGTGAGCGCTCTCATTCCCCAACACTGCCAGGTTTCTCTCTCTCTCTCCTGTAATTTTCCTGGTTCCCAGAAGCCTTCCTTGTCCTTTGTGAAACCTCCACAGCCTTTTCCTCAGAACCCGCTCTCTCTCCTCCCGCCCATCCCATTCCTTCCTCCTGATCCTTGCTGCCTTTGACCCTTTCCACCCCTGATCCGATTGGGAATGCACAGACAAGGGCTGTCCTGCTGAGGCTGGATCATGCTCTGGTCAAACTGCATTTGGAATATTGTGGGCAGTTTCTGGCCCTGTAACTGTGGAAGGGGTGTGCTGGCCTTGGAGGGAGTCCACAGGGAGTTCACGAGAATGATCCCAGGGATGAAGGGCTTGTCACATGAGGAGAGGTTGAGGACTCTGGCTCTGTTCCTGATGGAGTTTAGAAAGATGGAGGGGGATCTGACTGAAAGTTACAGATTACCAAGAGGCCTGGACCAGAGTGGACATTGGAGAAGATGTTTCCACAGCCTCAGAGTGAAGGGATGACCCTTTCCAACCGAGATAAGGAGGAATTTCTTCAGCCAGAGGCTGGGGAATCTGAGGGACTCATTGCCACAGAGGGCTGTGGAGGTCAGGTCATTGAGTGTGTGGTTCGGACAGAGATGGATAAGTTCCTGATTAGTAAAGGGTTTCTGGGAGAATTGGGCTGGGAAATATGTCAGCCATGATCAAATAGCAGAGCAGATCCAATGGGCGGAATGGCCTCATTCGGCTTCTATACAGTCCTACTGGCTAAGGAGCAGGATGAGACCATTCTGCCCTCCACGCCTACTAGCCGTGCAAGGAGAGATATGTTTCTAAGATCATGGTGGATCTCAAAGTAACCTCAAATCCATACCCCTCTCCTCCTCAGTTACCTTTCGCTCCCTTTGTGAACATCCAATCCATCACTGCCTTGAAAGTATTAACCAACCGCTCTGCCTTTTCAGGGAGAACACAAATCCACCCGTTCTGTTCAGATCCCTCAGAATCCTATTTCTCAGCTCTTGCCCTGGAGGCTACAGCAATGCAAGTGGATATTTAAACACTGCTCCAATGTTATGAGAGTTTCTGACTGTCTTTTAGACACTGAGTTCCTGACTCCCACACCCTCTGAGTGAAAACTCCCCAATTCTCATCACATCTCTACCTCAAATCTCTGCCCCCGGTTACTCACCCGTCCACCCATTCAGGGACTTTGTCTCCACCCTGTCTATTCCCCTCCTAATTATATCCACCTCGATCTGCTCCACTCAACCAGCCCAGCCTGTCTCACTAAACAAGCAACTGCAGAAATCTGAGCAATTACTGGGTAAGAAATTCAACGGGTCTGTCAGCAACCTTGGAGAGAGAGAACACAGTGTGAACATTTCCAATTTTCAGAACTGATGGTCTCTGCGGGCAGGTGGTATACATGCTGAAGATGGGGGGATAGGGTCAGGGCTGGGGTTAAGGTTCAGATTAGGGTTAAGGTTAGGGTTTGGGATAAGGTTAGGGTTTGGGATAAGGTTGGGGATAGGGTTAGCGATAGAATTAAGGTTAGGGATTGGGTTAAGGTTCGGGTTAGGATAGGTATAAGGTAATGGATAGGATTAAGGTTAGGGTTAATGACAGGTGTAAGGTTAGGGACAGGGTTAAGGTTAGGGATAGGTGTAAGGTTAGGGACAGGGTTAAGGTTAGGGTTAGGGATAGATGTAAGGTTAGGGACAGGGTTAAGGTTAGGGATAGGTGTAAGGTTCAGGTTAGGGACAGGGTTAAGGCTAGGGTTGGGTTAGGGACAGGGTTAAGGCTACCGTTAGGGATAGGCGTAAGGTTAGGGATAGGGTTAAGGTTAGGAATAGGGTTAAGGATGTGGATAGGGTTAAGGTTGGGGATAGGGTTAAGGTTAGGGATAGGGTTAAGGTCGGGGATAGGATAAGGTTGGGGATAGGGTTAAGGTTGGGGATAGGGTTAAGGTTAGGGATAGGGTTAAGGTTAGTGATAGGGTAAGGTTGGGGATAGGGTTAAGGTTAGGGATAGGGTTAAGGTTAGGGATAGGGTACGGTTGGGGATAGGGTTAAGGTTGGGGATAGGGATAGGGTTAAGGTTAGTGATAGGGTAAGGTTAGGGATAGGGTTAAGGATAGGGTTAAGGTTAGGGATAGGGTTAAGGTTGGGGATAGGGTTAAGGTTGGGGATAGGGTTAAGGTTAGGGATAGGGTTAAGGTTAGGGATAGGGTTAAGGTTGGGGATAGGGTTAAGATTAGGGATAGGGTTAAGGTCGGGGATAGGGTTAAGGTTAGGGATAGGGTTAAGGTCGGGGATAGGGTTTAGGTCGGGGATAGGGTTAAGGTTAGGGATAGGGTTAAGGTCGGGGATAGGGTTAAGGTTAGGGATAGGGTTAAGGTTAGGGATAGGGTTAAGGTTGGGGATAGGGTTAAGGTTAGGGATAGTATTAAGGTTGGGGATAGGGTTAAGGTTGGGGATAGGGTTAAGGTTAGGGATAGTATTAAGGTTGGGGATAGGGTTAAGGTTGGGGATAGGCAAAAGGGGGCATACACAGAAATGAAGCCCAGAGAGGGAGAATGATTGACGGGGAGATAAGAGGAGGATTGATAGGAACCTCGGGAGAAAGGGAAACATGGTAATGGAGACATTGATGTGGTGAAAATGGTTTTGTTTTGCTCAGAGCAGCCTGTGTGCTGACTCGGCCTGGTGTCTGTAGAGGGAAGGGAGCATGGGAGAAGGTGTTCCAAGTCCTAAAACCATTGGAAACAAAAGAAGTGCTGGAAGTTACAGGCAGAATCCATGGAGAGTGAGCAAGTTAACGCTCTGCATGGATGAGAAGACACTACATCGAAGCCTGAAGTTACTGACCTGGGTATTGAGTCAGGAAGGCTGCAGGGTCCCCAAGCAGAAAGTGAGGTGACATCCTTCCTGCTTGTGCTGAGTTTCCCTGGGGCACTGCAGTGAGCCTGAGACAGGGGGCAGGCCGGGGTATTACAGAGACAGCTAACAGGGCCTCAGGGTCCTTTTTGCTGACAGAACGCAGGTGTTCTGTAAAACTGTTGCCCAGTTTGTCTCCCCAATGTAGAGGGCAGTGAGTGAAGTGTAGGTAAAGTGCTGCTTCACCTGGAAGGAGAGTGTGGGGCCTTGGATCGTGAGGAGGTGAACGGGCAGGGGTTACACCAATGGCTGTGGTGAGGGAGGGTGATGTAGCATGCGAGAGGCTCACAAACACTCCTGCAGAGTTAGTAACCAACAGCAAGAGTGGACTCTTCCAGCCCACCCTGCCATTGGATAGGATCACAGCCAATTCAGATCCCCCTTTGCCGCATTCTCACCCTCCATACTCTTTAATCCCCTTAGCCCTCAGAGATATATCCAACTCTTTCCGGAATCCATTGCTTTGGGCTCGGCCTTTCTCTGAGGCAGAGAATTCCATGGGTTCCCCACTCTCCAGGCTGAAGGGCCCGAAACATCGATTCTCTTGCTCCTCAGATACTGCCTGACCTGCTGTGCTTTTCCAGCACCGCACTCTCCACTCTGATCTCCAGCATCAGCAGTCCTCCACCTACTCCTAGTTGATTACTACCCGCTGAACGGCCTCCACTCTCCCTCCCTCCTATCTCCCTCGGTGAAGTTGGCTGCTCCATACGAGCCCTGTGTCACTGAGGCCTGTGTTTGTGAGGTCACAGCAGCCTCTCGGTTTCTTGTGAGCTCACTGCCTCCCTCCCTTATCCATCACTGGGACACGCACACAGTGGGTGAGTCTCTCTCTGTTGGTGTAAGAGGCCCTGATCAATGGCAGCATCAGAACAGGAACTGGGCCGATCTTTAACCCGAGGAGGGGGGACCTTCGACCTCTAAGCGATAGCCCAGAACACTCCCCACCCACCACTCTCGGTCTCCAGTCTTTTACTCCCTTGTGGCCCAGCATGTATTGCCCATCCCCATGTCCTGAGAGACTTGCTCAGCCATTGCACAGGGCAGTTGAGTGTCAACCAAATTGACTGTGGGTCTAGTGTCACACGTAGGCCAGACCAGGTGAGGACAGCGCTTTCCTTCCCTGGACAACATTAGCGAACCACATGACAAGCTGCATTGGACTCCTCCTCACCCAGATTATCACGGAATTCAAATTCCATCGTCTGCCGCCACAGGATTTGAACCCAGGTTCCGAGAAGATTAGCCGGGTCTCTGGATTAACACTCTAGCGATAATGCCATTAGGCTGTCGGCTTCACTCAATGGTTACCACTGGGGTTCTTGCTTTCCCGTCTGTAGCATTCCCAGATTCCAGGCCGGAACGCTCACAGCCAGCTCCCATTCAGACAAGGGGAGGCCACTCTGCCCATCCAATTATTGACCAAAATGGCAGCTGCTCTGAGGAAAAGGGTCACTGGAGCCGAAATGTTAACTGATTTCTCTTCAGAGATGCTGAGGGACCCGCTCAGATCTTCCAGCTGTTTCTGTTTCTCTTTTGCATTTAAACTCACTTCCCGCACATGGGCCAATAACCTTTCACACCCAACCCCCTGCCAGTCATCAAGACCACCTCTGGAGTTAAAAATATTAAATGATTCAGCCTCCTTCCTTTTCAGGGGGTTCCAGAGGTGGGGGGCAGACCCTCAGCCTGTCTGTTTTCACATTCGGGGAATGTTTGGGAAAATGCCTCTCACACAGAAACTAACCCCCGGCACGTTCCAATCCCAGAGAGTCTCCATTTTCATTTGTTTCTGGGATGTGGGTATCCCTGGCTGGGCCCAGCATCTCCTGCCCCATCCCTAGTTGCCCCCTTGACAAGCTGCCGTCTTGACCCGCTGCAGTCCATGTGCTGGAGGGTAGACCGACAATGTCCCTGAGGGAGGGAATCCCAGGATTCTGACCCAGCCACACTGAGGGAACAGTGATATATTTCCAAGTCAGGATGGGGAGGGGCTCAGAGGGGAATGTGCAGGGGGTGGGGTTCCCCTGTGTCTGCTGCCCCTCGTCCTTCTGGATGGAAGTGGCCGTGGGTTTGGAAGGTGCTGCCTGAGGGTCTTTGGTGAGTTTCTGCAGCGCATCTTGTAGATGGTACACACTGCTGTTACTGAGGGGGGGTGGGTAAGGGAGGGAGGGGATGGTACACACTGCTGTTACTGAGGGGGGGTGGGTAAGGGAGGGAGGGGATGGTACACACTGCTGTTACTGAGGGGGGGTGGGTAAGGGAGGGAGGGGATGGTACACACTGCTGTTACTGAGGGGGGGTGGGTAAGGGAGGGAGGGGATGGTACACACTGCTGTTACTGAGGGGTGGGTGGGTAAGGGAGGGAGTGGATGGTACACACTGCTGTTACTGAGGGGGGGGTGGGTAAGGGAGGGAGTGGATGGTACACACTGCTGTTACTGAGGGGGGGTGGGTAAGGGAGGGAGGGGATGGTACACACTGCTGTTACTGAGCATCGGTGGGTAAGGGAGGGGATGGTACACACTGTTGTTACTGAGGGAGGGTGGGTAAAGGAGGGAGGGGATGGTACACACTGCTGTTACTGAGGGGGGGTGGGTAAGGGAGGGAGGGGATGGTACACACTGCTGTTACTGAGGTTCGGTGGGTGAGGGAGGGGATGGTACACACTGCTGTTACTGAGGGGGGGTGGGTAAGGGAGGGAGGGGATGGTACACACTGCTGTTACTGAGGTTCGGTGGGTGAGGGAGGGAGGGGATGGTACACACTGCTGTTACTGAGTGTCGGTGGGTGAGGGAGGGGATGGTACACACTGCTGTTACTGAGGGGGGTGGGTAAGGGAGGGAAGGGATGGTACACACTGCTGTTACTGAGGGGGGGGTGGGTGAGGGAGGGGATGGCACACACTGCTGTTACTGAGGGGGGGTGGGGGAGGGAGGGGATGGTACACACTGCTGTTACTGAGGGGGGTGGGTAAGGGAGGGAGGGGATGGTACACACTGCTGTTACTGAGGGGGGTGGGTAAGGAGGGAGGGGATGGTACACACTGCTGTTTCTGAGTGTCGGTGGGTAAGGGAGGGAGGGGATGGTACACACTGCTGTTACTGAGGGGGGGTGGGTAAGGGAGGGAGGGGATGGTACACACTGCTGTTACTGAGGGGGGGTGGGTAAGGGAGGGAGGGGATGGTACACACTGCTGTTACTGAGGGGGGGTGGGTAAGGGAGGGAGGGGGTGGGTGTGGGGCTGCTTTGTCCCTGGATGGTGTCGAGCTTCTTGAGTGTTGTTGGAGCTGCCCCATCCAGGGGCAAGTGGGGAGTATTCCCTCACCCTCCTGACCTGTACCTTGTAGATGGTGGGACAGACTCTGGGGGGAGTCAGGAGGGCAAGTGGGAAGTATTCCATGAACAGAGAGTGGAATTACATGCAGTGCTCCTGACGTGGCAATGCCGGGGGGGGGTTGGAGACCAGGATGATGTTCCCCGACTAAGTTCAAAGCAGGACCATTCGCCCTGATATTTTTCTCTCTCTCTCTGCTATCCCCAGGTGTCAGCTGCTAGTCTTGGGCTGCCCACTCTGATGCAGTTGACCGCGGGCGAGAATGAGGGACGGAGGAATGCAGCTGGAGGGGATGGGCCGGTCGATGGAGGAGAGAAACAGGAGGCGCCCGGGCCTGGTGGCAAGGAGGAGGGGCGAGTGGGCTGGTGCAAATGGCCGCTGCCCGACAGTGTGAAGGGGCTCCTGGTTGCCCTCTTTGGGGGCGGTTTGCCAGCTGGTTTTGTGGCACCCTTCACCAAGATCGCCTATGAAGCCTCCCACATCCCCTCGCTGGAGATCCTGCTGTTCCGCTGCATCATCCACATGGCTCTGTTCTTCTACATCAAGTTCAGGGGGGGGTCGCTCTTTGGTCCCCGTGAAGCTTGGAGGTCCACCTTCGTCCATGCCATCATTAACATCGTGTCCATCGCCTGCGCCTACAGCTCCTTCATGGTCATTCCAGCCGGGAACGCCGCTACCGTTCGCAAGGGCACCTCCACCCTCTGCTCTGCCCTGATGGCCCTGGTCATCGACAGTTACCACCTTAGCGTCTACGACTGGATCGGGCTGCTGGGCAGCTTGGTGGGCCTCATCCTCATCGTGGTGCCCGACCTGCTGAGGCTGGACAGGAGCTCGCGCCTCTCTGACATCTTCGGCTACATCCTGGCCATGCTGGGCGGCTTGGCACTGGCCATGGCGCTCATGATCTTCCGGACCCTCACCCACCCCTCCAAACTGATGACCGCTGCCTTCACGTTCGGCATGGTGGGCAGCCTGATCTGTGCCCCACTTATGCTGCTGCTCCAGAAACCCATCGCCCCGGTTGAGCCACTCACCTGGTGCTGCGTGACGGGCATCACGGTGCTGGCTCTGGTCTCCTTCTTCTGCGCCAACTATGCTGTCACCAAGACACACCCGGCACTGGTGTGCGCCTTCCTGCACTCTGAGGTGGTGGTCACCATGACCGTCCAATACTTTGTCCTCCATGAACCCATCAGCCCGTTTGGACTGAGTGGTGCCACAGTGATTATTTGTAGCATCGTTGTCATTACTGCCCAGAACATGGCTCAAGACCACAAGGAATTAAATGAGAATAAATAACATTAAAACATTGTCATTTTCTAACCATCCGCAATCAACTCGAATGACTTGCCCCTTCACAGGGGAATGTAGGAAACCCCACTGAGGCTGTTTAGTCCCTTGGGGCCATTCAGTGTCAATGATTAATTAGTGGGCGGTGATAGCCCAATGGGTATCATCACTGGACTGTTAATCCAGAGACCCAGCTCATGTCCCGGGTTCAAATCCCACCATGGCAGACGGCGGAACTTGAATCTGATTTAAACATCTGGAATTAAGATGACCACATGTATTTGGGGCAAAACCCCACTGGGTTCACCATTGCCATCCAAAGCTGGTCGGGTGGCTCAGTGGTTAGCACTGCTGCCTCACAGCGCCAGGGACCTGGGTTCGATTCCAGCCTCGGGCACACTGAGAGTGAGGTGTTTGCACATTCTTCCCGGGTCGGTATCGGTTTCCTCCGGGTGCTCTGGTTTCCTCCCACAGTCCAAAGATGTGCAGGTTAGGGTGGATTGGCCATGGGAAATTGTCCCATAGTGCCCAGGGATGTGCAGGTTAGGGTGGATCAGCCATGGGAAATTGCCCCATAGTGTCCTGGGATGTGCAGGTTAGGGTGGATTGGCCGTGGGAAATTGTCCCATAGTGCCCAGGGATGTGCAGGTTAGGGTGGATTGGCCATGGGATATTGTCCCATAGTGCCCAGGGATGTGCAGGTTAGGGTGGATTGGCCATGGGAAATTGTCCCATAGTGCCCAGGGATGTACAGATTAGGGTGGATTGGCCGTGGGAAATTGTCCCATAGTGCCCAGGGGAGAGCAAGTTAGGGTGGGTTGGCATTGGGAAATTGTCCCATAGTGTCCCGGGGATGTGCAGATTAGGGTGGATCAGCCATGGGAAATTGTCCCATAGTGTCCAGGGATGTGCAGGTTAGGGTGGGTCGGCCATAGAAAATTGTCCCATAGTGCCCAGGGATGTGCAGGTTAGGGTGGATCGGCCATGAGAAATTGTCCCATAGTGCCCAGGGATGTGCAGGTTAGGGTGGATTGGCCATGGGAAATTGTCCCATAGTGCCCAGGGGAGAGCAAGTTAGGGTGGGTTGGCATTGGGAAATTGTCCCATAGTGTCCCGGGATGTGCAGGTTAGAGTGGATTGGCCATGGGAAATTGTCCCATAGTGCCCAGGGATGTGCAGGTTAGGGTGGATTGGCCATGGAAAATTGTCCCATAGTGCCCAGGGATGTGCAGGTTAGGGTGGGTCGGCCATAGAAAATTGTCCCATAGTGCCCAGGGATGTGCAGGTTAGAGTGGGTTGGCCATGGAAAATTGTCCCATAGTGCCCAGGGATGTGCAGGCTAGGTGGGTTATCCATGGGAAATGCAGGGTTTTAGGGATAGTGTTGTCGGGTGGGACCAGGTAGGATGCTCTTCGGAGGATTGGTATGAATTGGTGAGGATTGGTCCCACACTGTAGGGATTATATGTGACTCCAGACCTACAGCAATGTGGTTGACTCTGAGCTGCCTTCTGGGTAATTAGGAACAGGCAGTAACCAGATGCAGATTTGCACAGCCGAAGGCCCCGTTCCTGTGCTGTGTTGTTCTTTGTTGTATAAAAGCTGGCCTTAACAGCAACATCCTTCTCCCATGAGGGAATTAAATAAAGATATATTCACCCACAAGATGTGGGCCCACACTCATTGCCCAAAGAGCAGTCAAGGGTCAACCCCATCAGGGCTGGAGTCACATGTAGAGTCCTACAGCATGGAAACAGATCCTTCAGTCTGACTCATCCATGCCGACCAGATATTCCAACCCAATCTAGTCCCACCTACCAGCACGTGGCCCATATCCCTCCAAACCCTTCCTATTCATATACCCATCCAAATGCCTCTTAAATGCTGTAATTGTACCACCCTCCAACCACTTCCTCTGGCAGCTCATTCCATACAAGTACCACCCTCTGTGTCAAAAGGTTGCCCCTTAGGTCTCTTTCCCCTCTCACCCTAAACCTATGCCCTCTGGTTCTGGACTCCCCCATCCCAGGGAAAAGACTTTGCCCATTTATCCTACCCATGCCCCTCATAATTTTGTAAGGTCACCCCTCAGCCTCCAACGCTCCAGGGAAAACACCCCAGCCTGTTTAGCCTCTCCCTATAGCTCAAATCCTCCAACCCTGGCAACATCCTTGTAAATCTTTTCTGAACCCTTTCAAGTTTCACAACATCTTTCCGATAGGAAGGAGACCGGAATTGCACACAATATTCCAACAGTGGCCTAACCAATGTCCTGTACAGCCACAACATGACCTCCCAACTCCTGTAGTAAAAAGTGAGGTCTGCAGATGCTGGAGATCAGAGCTGAAAATGTGTTGCTGGTTAAAGCACAGCAGGTCAGGCAGCATCCAAGGAATAGGAAATTCGACGTTTCGGGCCAGAGCCCTTCATCAGGAATGTCATTCCTGATGAAGGGCTCTGGCCCAAAACGTCAAATTTCCTGTTCCTTGGATGCTGCCTGACCTGCTGTGCTTTAACCAGCAACACATTTTCAGCTCCCAACTCCTGTACTCAATACTCTGACCAATAAAGGAAAGCATACCGAACGCCTTCTTCACTATCCTATCTACCTGCGACTCCACTTTCAAGGAGCTATGAACCTGCACTCCAAGCTCTCTTTGTTCAGCAACACTCCCTAGGACCTTACCATTAAGTGTAGAAGTCCTGCTAAGATTTGCTTTCCCAAAATGCAGCACCTCACATTTATCTGAATTAAACTCCATCTGCCACTTCTCAGCCCATTGGCCCATCTGATCCAGATCGTGTTGTAATCTGAGGTAACCCTCTTCGCTGTCCACTACACCTCCAATTTTGGTGTCATCTGCAAACTTACTAACTGTACCTCTTATGCTCACATCCAAACCATTTATGTAAATGACCAAAAGTAGAGGACCCAGCACCGATCCTTGTGGCACTCCACTGGTCACAGGCCTCCAGTCTGAAAAACAACCCTCCACCACCACCCTCTCTCTCTTCTACCTTTGAGTCAGTTCTGTATCCAAATGGCTAGTTCTCCCTGTCTTCCATGAGATCTAACCTTGCTAACCAGTCTCCCATGGGGGACCTTGTCGAACGCCTTACTGAAGTCCATATAGATCACATCTCCTGCTCTGCCCTCATCAATTCTCTTTGTTACTTCTTCAAAAAACTCAATCAAGTTTGTGAGACATGATTTCCCACACACAAAGCCATGTTGACTATCCTGAATCAGTCCTTGCCTTTCCAAATACATGTACATCCTGTTCCTCAGGATTCCCTCCAACAATTTGCCCTTCACTTACCTGATGGGAGCTTCAGTCCCTGTACACCTCCATCCCCCATCGCGAAGGACTCAAAGCCCTCCGCTTCTTCCTTTCCCGCCGTACCAACCAGTACCCTTCCACTGACACTCTCCTTCGACTGACTGAACTGGTCCTCACCCTGAATAACGTCTCTTTCCAATCCTCCCACTTCCTCCAAACCAAAGAAGTAGCTATGGGCACCCGCATGGGCCCCAGCTATGCCTGCCTCTTCGTCGGATATGTGGAATAGTCCATTTTCCGCAGCTACACTGGCACCATCCCCCACCTCTTCCTCCACTACATCGATGACTGTATCGGCGCTGCCTCGTGCTCCCACGAGGAGGTTGAACAGTTCATCCACTTTACCAACACCTTCCACCCTGGCCTCAAATTTACCTGGACTGTCTCAGACTCCTCCCTCCCCTTCCTAGACCTTTCCATTTCTATCTCGGGCGACCGAATCAACACAGACATCTACTATAGACCGACTGACTCCCACAGCTACCTAGACTATACCTCCTCCCACCCTGCCCCTGTAAAAACGCCATTCCATAATCCCAATTCCTCCATCTCTGCCGCATCTGCTCCCAGGAGGACCAGTTCCAATACCGTACAACCCAGATGTCCTCCTTCTTCAAAGACCGCAATTTCCCCCCACACGTGATCGACGATACCCTCCACCACATCTCCTCCACTTCCCGCTCATCCGCCCTTGAGCCCCGCCCCTCCAATCGCCACCAGGACAGAACCCCACTGGTTCTCACCTACCACCCCACCAACCTCCATATACATCATATCATCTGTCGTCATTTCCGCCACCTCCAAACGGACCCCACCACCAGGGATATATTTCCCTCCCCTCCCCTCCCCTATCAGCGTTCCAGAAAAAACACTCCCTCCGCGACTCCCTCGTCAGGTCCACACCCCCCACCAACCCAACCTCCACTCCTGGCACCTTCCCCTGCAATCGCAAGAAATGCAAAACTTGCGCCCACACCTCCCCCCTCACTTCCCTCCAAGGCCCCAAGGGATCCTTCCATATTCACCACAAATTCACCTGCACCTCCACACACATCATTTACTGCATCCGCTGCACCCGATGTGGCCTCTTCTATATTGGGGAGACGGGCCGCCTACTTGCGGAACATTTCAGAGAACACCTCTGGGACACCCGGACCAACCAACCCAACCACCCCGTGGCTCAACACTTTAAACTCCCCCTCCCACTCCACCAAGGACATGCAGGTCCTTGGACTCCTCCATCACCAGACCATAACAACATGATGGTTGGAGGAAGAGCACCTCATCTTCCGCCTGGGAACCCTCCAACCACAAGGGATGAACTCAGATTTCTCCAGTTTCCTCATTTCCCCTCCCCCCACCTTGTCTCAGTCCCAACCTTCGAACTCAGCACCGCCTTCCTAACCTGCAATCTTCTTCCTGACCTCTCCGCCCCCACCCCACTCCGGCCTATCACCCTCACCTTGACCTCCTTCCACCTATCGCATCTCTAACACCCCTCCCCCAAGTCCCTCCTCCCTACCTTTTATCTTAGCCTGCTGGACACACTCTCCTCACTCCTGAAGAAGGGCTTATGCCCGAAACGCCGATTCTCCTGGTCCTTGGATGCTGCCTGACCTGCTGCGCTTTTCCAGCAACACATTTTCAGCTCCACTTACCTGATGTCAGGCTCACTGGTCTATAGTTCCCTGACTTTACCTTATCACCTTTCTCGAAAACTGGCATCAAGTTAACCACCCTCCAATCTTCCGGTACCTCACCTGTGACTATCGATGAAACAAATATCTCAGTAAGGTTCCCAGCAATCACTTCCCTAGCTTCCCACAGAGTTGTAGGGTCCTGGGGATTTGTCCACTTTTATGCATTTTAAGACATCCAGCACTTCCTCCTCTGTAATCTGGACATTTTGCAAGATGTCATCATATATTTCCCTATAGTCTATATCTTCCATTTCCTTTTCCACAGTAAATACTGATGCAAAATATTAATTTAGTATCTCCCCCATTTTCTGAGGCTCCACACAAAAGCCGCCTTGCTGATCTTTGAGGGGCCCTATTCTCTCCCTAGTTACCCTTTTGTCCTTAATATATTTGTAAAAATCCTTTGGATTCTCCTTAACTCTATTTGCCAAAGCTATCTCATGTCCCCGTTTTGCCCTCCTGATTTCCCTCTTAAGTATACTCCTACTGCCTTTATACTCTTCTAAGGATTCACTCGCTCTATCCTGTCTGTACCTGACATATGCTTCCTTCTTTTTCTTAACCAAGCCCTCAATTTCTTTAGTCATCCAGCATTCCCTATACCTACCAGCCTTCCCTTTCACCCTGACAGGAATATACTTTCTCTGGGTTCTCATTTTCTCATTTCTGAAGGCTTCCCATTTTCCAGCCGTCCCTTTACCTGCGAACATCTGCCTCCAATCAGCTTTTGAAAGTTCTTGCCTAATACCGTCAAAATTGGCCTTTCTCCAACTTAGTACTTCAACTTTTAGATCCGGTCTATCCTTTTCCGTCACTATTTTGCCCGGACAAAGTTGGGGGGGGCGGGGTTGGTGCTGAACCCCAATGGTATATTTCCCAACAGCTGGCTTGGTTGTCATTAGATGCTAAATTCTCAGCATTTCATTGGATTCCCCCATCTGCTGTGGTAGGGATTTGAACCTGGCTGCCCAGGACATCACCTGGGCTCTCTCTGGTGATAATAAACCCCACCCCAAGGTCATCGCCTCCCCCAGAGCTGCCCTAATAGCCCCGTTCCCCTCAACCCCTCCCAATGGGGAGAGCGAAATGAATTGATCCAACGCCAATTATATTTGCAGAAATAGTGTCCAACCCACAATCCCTTGAGAACCCTTGTCTCGGTCCACTCCTGAGAAGGGATGCCTGATCATTTTTAGACTCTTCCTCTTGACCCTCCCCAGAACAGCCAGTGGGAATTATCTCACTGTCATTCTGAAGGTTTCACAGGGTTTCAGAGGATTACAGTGTGGAAACAGGCCCTTCGGCCCCATGTATCCCTGCTGCCCACTTTTCAGAATTTAAATTAGCCCCATGTGCTTGTGTTTGGTCAATATTCCCCCAGACATAACCCATCCAGGGACCCGTGTAAATTTTTCTTAAACGACAAAATTGTGCTCCCTCCCACCACTACCTCTGACAGTCCCTGCCACACAATCAGAACCCAGGGGGAAAACATTGCCCCCAAACCCTTTTCTATCTCTCCCCTCTCACCTTAAAGCTATGCCCTCATTTTACACTCCCCGACAGAGAGGGTTCAGGGAGAGAGTTTCAGGGCTCAGGACACAGGCAGCTGGAGGCACAACCCCCAACCGTGGAGGGATGGGAATCAGGGAATGGTCAAGGGGGCTGGAATTGGAGGGGAGTTACAGAGATAGGGAGGGAGTGTAGGGGCTGGAGGGGGTTACAGAGATAGGGAGGGAGTGGAGGAGCTGGAGGGAGTTACAGAGATAGGGAGGGGGTGAGGGAGCTGGAGGGGTTACAGAGATAGGGAGGGGGTGTAGGGGCTGGAGGGGGTTACAGAGATAGGGAGGGGGTGTAGGGGCTGGAGGGGGTTACAGAGATAGGGCGGAAGGCACAGGCTGGGGGAAGTGATCAAGGTGATGATAGCTGGGTTGGAGAGTCCATAAGCAAGGAGGGTTTGGTCGGAATAACAGAAAAATGGACTATTAGATTCGATTCCCTACACTGTGGAAACAGACCCTTCGGCCCAACTAGTCCATACCGACCCTCCGAAGAGTAACCCACCCAGACCCATTTCCCTCTGACTACATAATAATATGGGACAATTTCCCATGGCCAATTCACCTGACCTGCAGAGCTTTGGACTGTGGGAGGAAACCGGAGCACCCAGAGGAAACCCACGCAGACACGGGGAGAATGTGCAAACTCCACACAGAGAGTGGAATCGAACCTGGGACCCTGGTGCTGTGAGGCAGCAGTGCTAACCACTGTCAATATACCCTTCAACTATGACAGTACATGCGCCTATCTTTGGGTGACTGTTCCCGGATGCAGCACAAAGGTAAACCATGGCATTTTCACTCAGTTAATAATCCAGAAACTCAGCTTATGCTCCAAGGTTCAATCCTGAAATAAAAACCAAAAATCAGAAAGAAAACCAGAAATTGCTGGAAAAGCTCAGCAGGTCTGGCAGCATCTATCAGAGAGAAATCAGAGTTCACATTCTGGGTTCCAGTTCTGAGGATGGACTTGAAACGTTAACTCTGATTTCTCTCCATGGCTGCTGCCTGACCTGTTGAGCTTTTCCAGCAATTCCCGGTTTTGTTTTTAAGGTTCATATCCCGCCTGGGCAAATGGTGGAATTTGAATTCAAGTTCAAAAAGCAATCTGGAATTAATAATCTAACAATAACGGTGGGATCACCGCTGAATGGTGTCAAATGTCACCTGGTTCACCAATGTCCTTTCAAACCAGAAGTCTCCCTTCCTCCCCAGCCTAGCCCCATCCATAGTCTCCAGACCCACAGCTGATTAAATGCCCCCTGGGCAATTAGGGACAGGTGACCCATGTTGGCCTGAACAAGCGATGCCCACATCTCATACCCGAGTTTTATTTGACCCATCATGACAATACTAGCTCTTTCAGAGGAGCTATTCCATTTTCCCTGCTCGGACTGCCCTGTAAATATCCCAATATCCCATTCTCAGACAGCACGTTCCCAGATTACAACAACTCTGGGCTTTGGAAACTAACACCATCTCTCTGTCGGCTGGTTTTTTTTGCGGAGTTGTCTGTGATTCCCAAATTGCTAGACATGGGTGGTACAGTGGTTAGCACTGCTGCCTCACAGCGCCAGGGGCCCGGGTTCAATTCCCGCCTCAGGCAACTGTCTGTGTGGAGTTTGCACATTCTCCCCGTGTCTGCGTGAGTTTCCTCCTACACTCCAAGGATGTGCAGGTTAGGTGAATTGGCCATGCTAAATTACCCATAGTGTTAGGTGAAGGAGTAAATGTAGGGGAATGGGTCTGGGTGGGTGGCTCTTCAGTGGGTCGGGGTGGACTTGTTGGGCCGAAGGGCCTGTTTCAACACTGTGGGGAATCTAATCTAATCCCAAATCCTGTCAACGTGGCTTCTCAGGGAATTGAGGTGCACGGGAGAGAGAACATGGGCCACACAGGGGGAAGCAGGCTGGATGGTCTACTCCTGCTCCAACACTCACAATTTGCTCTTGATGTTCACCAGCTCGGTAAATCCCCCACCATCTTGGGGAGGGCTCTCTGATTAAAATTAGATTACTTACAGTGTGGATGCAGGCCCTTCAGCCCAACAAGTCCACACGACCCGCCGAAGCGCAACCCACCCATACCCCTACATTTACCCCTTACCTAACACTACGGGCAATTTAGCATGGCCAATTCACCTGACCCGCACATCTTTGGACTGTGGGAGGAAACCGGAGCACCCAGAGGAAACCCACACAGACACGGGGAGAATGTGCAAACTCCACACAGTCAGTCAGTCACCTGAGGTGGGAATTGAACCCGGGTCTCTGGCGCTGTGAGGCAGCAGTGCTAACCACTGTGCCACCGTGCTGCCCACAAGTAGAGGTTTACCCTGCTGTGTTAATATTGCAGCTACAAGACCATAGATCGACTGTGTACCTCCAATCATTTCACTCCCTAAAGTCAGCACACTCACTGACTTGTGCACACAACGTGTCTCGAAAACCACCTCAGGCAGCTCCTTCCAAACCCACGGCCACTTCCATCCAGAAGGAGAAGGGGCAGCAGGTACATGGGAACCCCACCCCCTGCAAGTTCCCCTCCGAGCCGCTCACCATCCTGACTTGGGAATATATCGCCGTTCCCTCAGTGTGGCTGGGTCAGAATCCTGGGATTCCCTCCCTCAGGGACATTGTGGGTCGACCCTCCAGCACATGGACTGCAGCGGGTCAGGAGGGCAGCTCAACCCCACCTTCTGAATCAGGGTTGGACATCAATGCTGGGTGAGCTGGGCATCTACAGAGTGACTGAGATGGAATAAAAGTGCCCCCTTACTGTTAGACCACAGGCTCACACCAGCCCTGCCTGGACCCTGCAGCTCGCTCAGAGGGACCCTGCAGTTCCGCTCTCTGCCTCCTGGTGGGGCTGAAGGGCCAGTGTCCCCTGGAATGGCTCAACACTGCCACCCATAGGGCAGAGGCTGGCACCGCATACTGCAACTGGACAAATGGGGGGGGGTGAATGGGTTTGGTCCTTGACCAACCCCTACCCACACTGGGTCAGGGACCCCCCCCCCACCCCTGCACCACTGGCAGCAGTCTGCGGAACATCTGCACCCCCCCCCACCCCTGGATATTCGACAGCGTGGGGCTTCATGTGTCCCTACAAACACCTTCACCCCCTCCCCCCCCCCAACAAACCCTGGGGGGGGGGAAATTCGATTTAAAATAAAAATCTGCAATTAAGAGGCGAGAGCTGAAAGGTGGATAGGTAACGGTCCGGGTCAGTAATGACCCCCTGGGGGTGGGGGGGGGGGGGGGGGAGGGGAGGGTGGGGGTGGAATCTACCCTCCTCACTGGGTCTAGACCTAACGTGTGACCCTGACCCAGAGACATGTCACTGGCCTTCAGCCATTATGGATCACCAGGAAACAGGTGCCAAGATAGCCGGGGTGGGGGTGTATGGGTGGGAGGGGTGGGGGGGGTGTATGGGTGGGGGGGGCGGAGTGTGTGTGTGTGTGTGGGGGGGAGTGTGGGTGTGTGTGGAGGGGAGGTGTATGTGTGTGTGGGGGGGGCAGGGGGGAAGTTTGGGGGTGTGTGTGTGAGTGGGGAGGTGTGAGGGTGTGTGTGTGGGGGGAGGGTGTGTGGGTGTGGGGGGTGTGTGACAGTGTGTCTGTGTGTCTGTATGTGTGAGTGTCTCTGTGTGTGTGTGTGTATGTGTGGGTGTGGGTGTTGGTGTGGGGGGGGTTGGAGGGCAATGTGTGTGTGTCTGTGGGGTTTGTGTGTGTGTGTGGGTGTGTGTGTGTGTCTGTGTGTGAGAGTGTGTGTCTGTGTGTGTGTGAGAGTGTGTGTGTTTGGGGGTGTGTGTGAGTATCTGTGTGTGTGTCTGTGTATGTGTTAGTGTGTGTATCTGTGTGTGTTAGTGTGTTAGTGTGTTAGTGTGTGTGTCTGTATGTCTGTGCGTGTGTCTGTGTGTGAGTTTCTGTGTGTGTGAGTGTCTGTGTGTGTGAGAGTATGTGTGTGAGAGTATGCGTGTGTTTGTGTGTGTGAGTGTGTGGCTGTGTGTGAGTGTCTGTATTTGTGTGTGAGTGCCTGTGTGTGAGGGTAAGGGTGGAGGTGGGGGTGAGAGTGTGTGTGTGTGGTTGAGGGTGAGGGTGTGGTTGTGGGTGAGGATGAGGGTGTGGTTGAGGGTGTGGGTGAGGTTGAGGGTGAGGGTGGGGGTCAGGGTGGGGGTGAGGGTGAGGGTGTGGTTGAGGGTGTGGGTGAGGTTGAGGGTGAGGGTGGGGGTCAGGGTGAGGGTGAGGGTGTGGTTGAGGGTGTGGGTGAGGTTGAGGGTGAGGGTGAGGGTGAGGGTCAGGGTGGGGGTGAGGGTGAGGGTGTGGTTCAGGGTGAGGGTGAGGGTGTGGTTCAGGGTAAGGGTGAGGGTGGGGGTCAGGGTGAGGGTGAGGGTGTGGTTGAGGGTGAGGGTGTGGGTGTGGGTAAGGGTGAGGGTTGGGGTGAGGGTGAAGGTGTGGGTGAGGGTTGGGATGAGCGTGAGGGTGGGAGTGAGGGTGATGGTGAGGGTGGGGGTGAGGTGGAGGGTGAGGGTTGGAGTGTGGGTGAGGGTGAGTGTGGAAGTGAGGGTGACAGTGAGGGTGTGGATGTGGGTGAAGGTAAGGGTAGGGTGAGGGTGATGGTGAGGGTGAGGGTGTGGTTGAGGGTGAGGGTGGGAGTGAGGGTGAGGGTGAGGGCATGGGTGAGGGTGAGGTGAAGGTGGGAGTGAGGGTGTGGATGACAATGTGGATGAGGGTGTGGTTGAGGGTGGAGGTGAGGGTGAATGTGGGGGTGACGGTGTGGATGTGGGTGAAGATAAGGGTAGGGTGAGGTTGAGGGTGTGGTTGAGGGTGAGGGTGAGAGCGAGGTGAAGGTGGGAGTGAGGGTGAGGGTGTGGATGACAATGTGGGTGAGGGTGAGGGTGGAGGTGAGGGTGAGGGTGTGGAGGTGGTTGAGGGTGAGGGTCAGGGTGTGGGTGAGGGTGAGGGTGAATGTGGGGGTGACGGTGTGGTTAAGAGTGTGGGTAAGGGTGGGGAGGGTGAGGGTGAGAGCGGAGGTGAGGGTGAGGTAGGGAGTGAGGATGAGGTTGAGGGTGTGGGTGTGGGTGAGTGTGGGGATGACGGTGGGGATAGGGTGTGTTTGAGGGTGTGGGTGTGGTTGAGGGTGTGGGTGGGGGTGAGGGTCAAGGTGTGGGTGTGGGTGGGGGTGAGTGTGAGGGTGGGAATCAGGGTGAGGGTGTGGGTGAGGGTGGAGGTGGGGGTTAGGGTGTGGTTGAGGGTGAGGGTGAATGTAAGGGTGGGTGTGAGGGTGAGGGTGTGGTTGAGGGTGAGGGTGGGGGTGATGGTGAGTGTGTGGGAGAGTGAGAGGGTGAGTGTGCAGGGTGAGGGAGAAGATGAGGGAGAGCGGGCTGAGGGTGGGGGTGAGGGTGTGGGTGAGGGCGAGGGTGTGGGTGAGGGAGAGTGAGAGAGTGGGGGTGAGGTTGAGGGTGATGGTGGGGGTGATGGTGAGGATGAAGGTGAGGGTGAGGGTGGGGGTGAGGGTGAGGGTGTGGGTGAGGGTGGAGGGTGAGGTGAGGGTGTGCGTGGAGGGTGAGGATGGAACGTCAGGGAGGGGGTGAGGATTGGGGTGAGGGTGGAGGGTGAGGGTCAGGGTGAGGGTGGAATGGGGGTGAGGGTTGGGGTGAGGGTGGGGGTGAGGGTGTGGGTGAGGGTGGGGGTGAGGGTGAGTGTGGAGGTCAGGGTGAGGGTGAGGTGAGGGTGTGCGTGGAGGGTGAGGATGGAACGTCAGGGGTGAGGGTTCGGGTGAGGGTGGAGGGTGAGGGTCAGGGTGAGGGTGGAATGGGGGTGAGGGTTGGGGTGAGGGTGGGGGTCAGGGTGTGGGTGAGGGTGGGGGTGAGGGTGAGTGTGGAGGTCAGGGTGAGGGTGAGGTGAGGGTGTGTGTGGAGGGTGAGGATGGAACGTCAGGGGTGAGGGTTCGGGTGAGGGTGGAGGGTGAGGGTCAGGGTGAGGGTGGAATGGGGGTGAGGGTTGGGGTGAGGGTGGGGGTCAGGGTGTGGGTGAGGGTGGGGGTGAGGGTGAGTGTGGAGGTCAGGGTGAGGGTGTGGTTGAGGGTGAGGGTCAGGGTGGGGGTGAGGGTGAGGGGGAAGGTGAGGGTGAGAGTGGAGTTAAGGTGAGGGAGAAAGTGAGGGTGAGGATGGAGGGTGAAGGAGAAGGAGAGGGTGAGGGTGAGGGTGGGGGTGAGGGTGAGGTTGGAGGGTGAGGGGGAAGGTGAGGGTGAGAGTGGAGTGAGGGTGAGGGTGTGGGAGAAGGTGAGGGTGGAGGTGAGGGAGAAGGTGAGGGAGATGGTGAGGGTGAGCAAGAGGGTGGGGGTGAGGTTGGGAGTGAGGGTGAGGGTGAGGGTAAGTGTGGAGGGTGAAGGTAGTAGGTGAGGGAGATGGAGAAGGTGAGGGAGACTGAGAGGGTGAGTGTGAAGGGTGAGGGAGAAGATGAGAGAGAGAGTGGGGGTGAGGGTGTGGGTGAGGGTGTGGGTGAGGGTGTGGGTGAGGGAGAGTGAGAGAGTGGGGGTGAGGGTGGGAGTGAGGGTGTGGGTGAGGATGTGGGTGAGGGAGAGTGAGAGAGTGGGGGTGAGGGTGGGAGTGAGGGTGTGGGTGAGGATGTGGGTGAGGGAGAGTGAGAGAGTGGGGGTGAGGGTGGGAGTGAGGGTGTGGGTGAGGGTGTGGGTGAGGGAGAGTGAGAGAGTGGGGGTGAGGGTGGGAGTGAGGGTGTGGGTGAGGATGTGGGTGAGGGAGAGTGAGAGAGTGGGGGTGAGGGTGGGAGTGAGGGTGTGGGTGAGGGTGGGGTGAGGGTGAGATTGTGCGTGAGGGTGAGGGTGTGGGTGAGGGAGAGGGTGGGGGTAATGGTGAGGGTGAGGTTGGGGGTGAGGTTGTAGGTGTGGGTGAGGGTCAGGGTTAGGGCGAGGGTGGAGTGGGGGGGAGGGATGGGGCGAGGGTGGGGGTGAAGATGAGGGTGGGAATGAGGGTGGGGGTGAGGGTAAGGTGAGAGAGAGGGTGAGGGAGGGGGTGAGTGTAAGGTGAGGGTGAGGGTGGAGAGTGAAGGTGGAGGGTGAGGGAGGTGAAGGAGAGGGTGAGGGAGGGGGTGAGGGTAAGGTGAGGGTGAAGGTGGAGGGTGAGGGAAAAGGTGAGGGAGAAGATGGGGGTGAGGAAGAGAGAGGGTGAGTGTGGAGGGCGAGGGGGCAGATGAGGGAGAGTGTGGGGATGTGGTGGTGGTGAGGATGTGGGTGAGGATGGGGGAGAGTGAGAGGGTGGGAGTGAGGGTGAGAGTGAGGATGGGGGTAAGGGTGAGGGAGTGTGTGAGGGTGGGGGTGGGAGTGAGGGTGAGGTTGTGTGGGTGTGAGGGTGTGAGGGTGTGTATGAGGGTGTGTGTGGGAGGGCATGTGTGGGTGTGTGTGGGTGTGTGTGGAGGTGTTTGTGGGTGTGTCGGGGTGTGTGTGTTGGTGTGTGGATGTGTGTGGGTGTGGAGGTGTGTGTGTGGGTGTGTGAGGGTGTGAGTGAGTGGGGTGGTGTGGGGGTGTGGATGTGTGTGGGAGTGTGGGTGTGGAGGTGTGTGTGTGGGTGTGTGAGTGTGTGTGAGGGTGTGAGTGAGTGGGTATGTGTGGGTGTGTGTGTGGGGGTGTGGATGTGTGTGAGAGTGTGGGTGTGGAGGTGTGTGTGTGGGTGTGTGAGGGTGTGGGTGAGTGGGTGTGGAGGTGTGTGTGGGTGTGTATGGATGGGTGTGAGGGGGTGTGTGGGTCTGTCCCCTCTCTGTCCCACCGTTCCACAGTCTGTCCCCTCTCTCTATCCCACCGTTCCCCAGTCTGTCCTCTCTCTCTCTGTCCCACCGTTCCCCAGTCTGTCCCCTCTCTCTCT
Organism: Hemiscyllium ocellatum; assembly: GCF_020745735.1. Lineage (NCBI taxonomy): Eukaryota > Metazoa > Chordata > Chondrichthyes > Orectolobiformes > Hemiscylliidae > Hemiscyllium > Hemiscyllium ocellatum. The sequence goes on along the minus strand of NC_083444.1, from coordinate 2,775,062 downwards.
GTCCCACCGTTCCCCAGTCTGTCCCCTCTCTCTATCCCACCGTTCCCCAGTCTGTCCCCTCTCTCTCTATCCCACCGTTCCCCAGTCTGTCCCCTCTCTCTCTGTCCCACCGTTCCCCAGTCTGTCCCCTCTCTCTATCCCACCGTTCCCCAGTCTGTCCCCTCTCTCTCTGTCCCACCGTTCCCCAGTCTGTCACCTCTCTCTATCCCACCGTTCCCCAGTCTGTCCCCTCTCTCTATCCCACCGTTCCCCAGTCTGTCCCCTCTCTCTCTATCCCACCGTTCCCCAGTCTGTCCCCTCTCTCTATCCCACCGTTCCCCAGTCTGTCCCCTCTCTCTCTGTCCCACTGTTCCCCAGTCTGTCCCCTCTCTCTGTCCCACCGTTCCCCAGTCTGTCCTCTCTCTCTATCCCACCGTTCCCCAGTCTGTCCCCTCTCTCTATCCCACCGTTCCCCAGTCTGTCCCCTCTCTCTCCCTCCGTTCCCCAGTCTGTCCCCTCTCTCTGTCCCACCGTTCCCCAGTCTGTCCCCTCTCTCTGTCCCACTGTTCCCCAGTCTGTCCTCTCTCTCTCTATCCCACCGTTCCCCAGTCTGTCCCCTCTCTCTGTCCCACCGTTCCCCAGTCTGTCCCCTCTCTCTCTCCCTCCGTTCCCCAGTCTGTCCCCTCTCTCTGTCCCACCGTTCCCCAGTCTGTCCCCTCTCTCTATCCCTCCGTTCCCCAGTCTGTCCCCTCTCTCTGTCCCACCGTTCCCCAGTCTGTCCCCTCTCTCTCTCCCTCCGTTCCCCAGTCTGTCCCCTCTCTCTGTCCCACCGTTCCCCAGTCTGTCCCCTCTCTCTCTCCCTCCGTTCCCCAGTCTGTCCCCTCTCTCTATCCCACCATTCCCCAGTCTGTCCCCTCTCTCTATCCCACCGTTCCCCAGTCTGTCCCCTCTCTCTGTCCCACCGTTCCCCAGTCTGTCCCCTCTCTCTATCCCACCGTTCCCCAGTCTGTCCCCTCTCTCTATCCCTCCGTTCCCCAGTCTGTCCCATCTCTCTATCCCACCGTTCCCCAGTCTGTCCCCTCTCTCTATCCCTCCGTTCCCCAGTCTGTCCCCTCTCTCTATCCCTCCGTTCCCCAGTCTGTCCCCTCTCTCTATCCCTCCGTTCCCCAGTCTGTCCCCTCTCTCTATCCCACCGTTCCCCAGTCTGTCCCCTCTCTCTCTATCCCACCGTTCCCCAGTCTGTCCCCTCTCTCTATCCCTCCGTTCCCCAGTCTGTCCCCTCTCTCTATCCCACCGTTCCCCAGTCTGTCCCCTCTCTCTCTGTCCCACCGTTCCCCAGTCTGTCCCCTCTCTCTATCCCACCGTTCCACAGTCTGTCCCCTCTCTATATCCCACCGTTCCCCAGTCTGTCCCCTCTCTCTCTGTCCCACCGTTCCCCAGTCTGTCCCCTCTCTCTCTATCCCACCGTTCCCCAGTCTGTCCCCTCTCTATATCCCACCGTTCCCCAGTCTGCCTCCTCTCTCTCTATCCCACCGTTCCCCAGTCTGTCCCCTCTCTCTATCCCACTGTTCCCCAGTCTGTCCCCTCTCTCTGTCCCACCGTTCCCCAGTCTGTCCCCTCTCTCTCTGTCCCACCGTTCCCCAGTCTGTCCCCTCTCTCTGTCCCACCGTTCCCCAGTCTGTCCCCTCTCTCTCTGTCCCACCGTTCCCCATTCTGTCCCCTCTCTCTCTATCCCACCGTTCCCCAGTCTGCCCCCTCTCTCTCTATCCCACCGTTCCCCAGTCTGCCCCCTCTCTCTGTCCCACCGTTCCCCAGTCTGTCCCCTCTCTCTATCCCACCGTTCCCCAGTCTGTCCCCTCTCTCTGTCCCACCGTTCCCCAGTCTGTCCCCTCTCTCTGTCCCACCGTTCCCCAATCTGTCCCCTCTCTCTATCCCACCGTTCCCCAGTCTGTCCTCTCTCTCTATCCCACCGTTCCCCAGTCTGTCCCCTCTCTCTATCCCACCGTTCCCCAGTCTGTCCCCTCTCTCTCTCTATCCCACTGTTCCCCAGTCTAACCTCTCTCTCTGTCCCACCGTTCCCCAGTCTGTCCTCTCTCTCTATCCCACCGTTCCCCAGTCTGTCCCCTCTCTCTATCCCACCGTTCCCCAGTCTGTCCCCTCTCTCTATCCCACCGTTCCCCAGTCTGTCCCCTCTCTCTGTCCCACCGTTCCCCAGTCTGTCCTCTCTCTCTATCCCACCGTTCCCCAGTCTGTCCCCTCTCTCTATCCCACCGTTCCCCAGTCTGTCCCCTCTCTCTATCCCACCGTTCCCCAGTCTGTCCCCTCTCTCTCTATCCCACTGTTCCCCAGTCTGTCCCCTCTCTCTGTCCCACTGTTCCCCAGTCTGTCCCCTCTCTCTGTCCCACCGTTCCCCAGTCTGTCCCCTCTCTCTATCCCACCGTTCCCCAGTCTGTCCTCTCTCTCTGTCCCACTACTCCCCAGTCTGTCCCCGCTCTCTCTATCCCACTATTCCCCAGTCTGTCGTCTCTCTCTCTCTATCCCACTGTTCCCCAGTCTGTCCCCCTCTCTACCCCTGGGTCTCTATGTTGTGCACAACCCTCCTGGGCCCTACCATTTACCATCCAAGTCCTGGCCTGGTTTGCCTCACCAAAATGCAACACCTCGTATTTATCTCCATTTGCCATTCCTTGGCCCAGTCGGACAACATATTGGTCTTGGATCACCTCATTGTCCACTCCACCACCCAATTTGGTGTTATCTTCTGCACACTGACTAGCTGTGTGTCCTACAGTCTCACCCAGATCGTTTGTATAAATGACAGACAACTGTGCTCTCAGCACCGATTCTTGCGACCCATTGCTCGTCCCAGTCCTCTGGTCTGAGTAACCACCCTCCATTCTCGGCCTGTTACTGGGCAAAAGTGCGGACTGCAGATGCTGGAAATCACAGTCGTGATCTGAGTGGTGCTGGAAAAGCACAGTAGGTCAGGCAGCATCCGAGGAGTGGTGAAATTGACATTTCGGGCATAAGCCCTTCATCAGGAATCTGCTCTATCTTGTACCATCAAGCCAATTATGTATCCAATTGGCTAGCTGTCCCTGGATCCCCTGAGATCATGGTGTTTGAATTGATTTATTATTGCCATGTGTCCCACCATACAATGAAAAGTATTGCTTTGCGTCATAACCAGACAAGTCATACCTTACATCAGTATTGCAGTACAGAATGTAGAATATAGTGTCACAGTTGCAGAGATGAAGAAGAGAAAGATCAGCTCTAATATATGGGAGATTCGTTTACAAGTCTGATAACAGCCGGGAAGAAGCTGTTCTTGAATTTCTTGGTATCTTCTCAAACTTTTATATCTTCTGCCCAATGGAAGAGGGTGGAAGAGATTCTAACTGGCGTCTTTGATTGTGTTGGCTGCTTTCCTGAGACAATGGGATTTGGTCGATGGAAGGCTGGTTTTTATGCTGCACTGGGCTGTGTTCACAACTCTCTAAATTCTTGTCAAAGAGGACAAAGAAAATTACAGCACAGTACAGGCCCTTCGGCCCTCCAAGCCTGTGCTGATCCATATCCTCTATCTAAACCTGCCACCTCTTGGAAAGAGTGGTTGCCATACCAAGCTATGTTGCAACCTGACAGGATACAATGCTTTCTGTGGTCTGTGGTCTATCTTTACTAGCCAGTCTACAATGCAGGACCTTGCTGAATGCTTTGGTATAGTCCATGTAGACAACGAGTAAAAAGTGAGGTCTGCAGATGCTGCCTAACCTGCTGTGCTTTAACCAGATGCTGCCTAACCTGCTGTGCTTTAACCAGCAACACATTTTCAGCTCCATGTAGACAACGTCTACTGCCATCCCTTCATCTACTTTCTTGGTCACCTCTTCAGAAGAGTGGTCGGAGCCATGATTTCCCGTGCACAAAGCCATGCTGACTGGCCCTGATCTGTCCTCTTCTTTACAAACGCATGGAGATCTAGTCTCTCAGAATCCCCTCCAACACCCTACCCACCACCGATGTCAGGCTCAGCAGTCTGAAGCTCCCACAGTCTTCGCATTAGAGACAGTCATTGCTAGGCTGCTGTAATTGGATTGTAAATGTGTGACATAAAGGTGGGGGACATGTGTAAAGTATACAATTTCAAAAGTCCAGAGATTTGCAGATTAGGGTGGAATGGCTGTGCTAAATTGCCTATAGGTCCTGGGCTATGCAGGGTAGGTGGATTATACATGGGAAATGCAGGGTAGGTGGATTATACATGGGAAATGCAGGGTGACAGAGATAGGGAGAGGAGGTGGGTGGTCCGGATGGGGATGCTCATTGAATGGTCTGTTTCCACACTGTAGGTGTTCTATGATTTAACTTGTCCAGACATAACAAAATCAGCTAAGGTCAAAATAACTGGTATACAGAACAGTTTTAAGTGGAAAACACTTGTTCCAACTTTTTCAAATCCCAATGAATGACTTTCACATGCTAATTTCACAGTGAGGTTACATTTTCACTCCTACCCTGGCCTATCTATCCATGCAATGTGCTCCTGAGACACTCTGGGTGATTGGGTGGGGTGAGAATTCACTGTCGGCTCTCTTGGAGTCAGTGTACGAGCAGTTACCTTAAACTTTTCAAACTTTTAAATCACAAAGCATACTGCTGGCCAAAACACCCACTTTGCTTCGCCACCCAACAGCCCTCAGCGTCTGTTCCCCAGGTCTCAGGGAATTGTATTTCCTGAGAATCAGTCTGGGCACAGTTTATACTGCAGGATCACTCTCGGGGGTCAGATTGGATTTGTCTCTCAGTGAATCGATGTTCTCTTCTATTTGGATATTTTGGAAGTTGAACCAATCTTTACCACTTTGTTTCAAGGATCTCTTAACACCTCCCCTCCTTGCCATTTTTGCAATTTTTTACAAAAGTCTAATGAAATGGAGAGCATAGGACATTATTAGTGGTGCTATGAGGAAGGGTTACCAGACTCAAAATATTGACACTGATTCCTCTTCACAGGAGCTGCCAGACCTGCTGAGCTTTTCCAGTAATTTCAGTTTTAGTTTGATTATTAAATGCTGATTTTTATTTGCAATGCAACAATACCTGTGCCATTTCAACCTTCCTCTCTGAAACTTTCACCCTGTCTTTCTCCTAGATTTCTTACTCCCACTCCCTCAGCTGTGTTGCATTGGTGGGATCCCTCATCTTTTCAATGAGGCTATTAAATCGATGAACCATCACCAGCAAGGGGTGGGGGCAAACTGCCACAGACACTGAGACTGCGGAACCTCCATGCTGGATTCTCCCACAAAACGTACAACCACACCCCTGGGGGTTGACCCAGCAACAGCCCTGGTCCCTGTTACTAAGGGGAAAGTTTCCGCCACTTTCAGAGCATTCCCAAGTGTGGCCTTTCCAAATGCTGGAAGCAAGACTTATTTTCCTCTACACCAAGTCCTATTCCCTGACGGTCAATATAGCATTTGTGTTTCTGTTGGCTGAACCTACCAGCTAACTCTGTGTTCACTGCACTAGCACAGCAGGTCTTTCAGAACATGACCAGAATTTCACAACATTGTCTTGTCACTGGGTGTGCGAGCGATGTTAGCTCCCTGCCTGGTAACCCCTCACTTTTGAAATCCTCTCCCTTGCTCTCTCCCTGTAGCACGCTCCAGCCCTCTAAGGTTTTGATTTTCCCACTGATTCTGGATTCTTGAACGTCCCCAATTTTATATCACCCCACCACTGGCTTCAGCTACCTGGACTCCAAACTCTGACATTCCTTCTGTACACATCTCAACCACTCCTTTGAGACATCCTGAAAACTGACCCCTTTCACCAAGCCTTTGGCTGGCAGTCTTAACATCTCATACGAGGTTCGTTAGAGTTGTACAGCACGGAAACAGACCCTTCAGCCCAACCAGTCAATGCTGACCATAATCTCCAACTAAACTAGTCCCACCTGCCTGCTCCTGGCCCATATCCCTCCAAACCCTTCCCTATTCAGGGACTTATCCAAATCTCTTTTAAACATTCTAACTATACCCACATCCACCACTTCCTTGAGAAGTTCATTCCACACACGAACTATCCTCTGTGTCAAACACTTGCATCTCATGTCCTTTGTAATTCTCTCCTCTCACCTTAAAAATATGTCCTCCTAATCTTGAAATCCCAATCCTAGGGAAAAGACAACTACCACTAACCTTCTCTATACCTCTCACGATTTTATAAACCTCCACAAAGGGCATTTCTCAACCTCTTCCACTCGAGTGAAAAACGTCGCAGCCTTTCTTTGTAACTCAAACCTTCCAAACCTGGGAAATTTCTGCTGAACCATCTCCAGCTTAATAATATCTTCTGTAATAATAATAATAAGAGGCTTCACCAATGTCCTGTACATCCTCAATATATAAAGTCCCAATTCCTATACTCAAATGTCTGGGCTATGAAGGTACGGATGCTTAGGTCCCTCTGTTCTCCAACACTACCCAAGGCCCCACCGTTATTTGTAAAAGTCCTGCCCCTGTTTCACTCAATATCACCAAGGACTAGGGCTGTAAACAAGAAATAGTAGCCATCCCATCTTCTGGACAGGGCAAAACTAAGGAAAACCAATACAAGTCCAATGAAACGTCTCACCAATTCCTCCCCCACTCCCCTGGGCATTCCATAGCCAGTCCAAGCTACCACCATGACTACGTCTACATTAACCCTTTCACGGTGAGGAAGGCCTTCACAGTAAATGGGAGCCTCCAGAAAATGCTGATTAGGTCACATCTTGCTTCACCTAAAACTTGAGGGACAACGTGACAGAAGCTGCTAGATAACGGCAGACGTGATGAATGTTCGACTTGCAATAGAGACAAGAAAAAAATGAATGAATGTCATTGCTAATATACTCAATCAGGAATTCAAGGGAAACACCTTTAGCCAGACAGTGGTGAGAACATACAATTGGTGGAGTGCATTCGGCTCAGTTGGCTGGATGGTTGGTTTATGAAGCAATGTAATACCAACAGCATGGGTTCAATTCCCGTCATTGGCTGTGGATACCATGAAGGACTCTTCTCTCAACCTCTCCCCGCACCTGAGGTATGGTGGGCCTCAGGTTCGTCATTCCTTTCCAATGAGAGAGCAGCCCGTGGGTGTTGTAAGACAATGGCAACACAATACAATCGGCAAGCAAAGGGAGTTGAACTGAGTAGCAAGAGCTCGGGGTTCATTCTGACTTGCTAATATATTGCCGTTCCTTCACTGTCACTGGGTCAAAATCCTGGCATCCCCTCCTGAATGGTGGACTGCAGTGGGTCAAGAAGGCAGCTCACCCCCACCTTCTCAAGGGTAACTAGGGACTGACAGGAAATGTTGGGCCCAGCCAGCGACACCCACAATCGAATTTTAAAAAAAAAATTATTGCTAGATTTTTAAAGCAGAAGCCAGGCAGGGATCTGGGTTTAAATCCGGTCACGTTAGATGGATTCTGCAAACCTGGATTGAAGGGTTTAATGATGACCATGAAAGCATTGGTGGGGAAAGAACGCTGATTCACGAATGTCCTCTAGGGAAACTGTTGTCCTGACCTGGTCTGGCCTACACCTGACTCATAGAAACATGGTTCACTGCACTCTGCAAATAAATGCTGGCCCAACCTAGGAATACCCACATAAACATTGTTTTAAGATACATCTGAAGTCTATTAACACTTAAAGGGGAAAGGATATACTGGGGGAGTGAGATAAGGATAATATTACAGACCAGCGATGTTAAATAGCTGGCTTGTGTATTCTGAAATCTGTGTTAGTTCGATTTAAAGCAATGTTATTGAGGTATACAATTCAAAATTCTGGAACATTTTGAGGTTCAAAGTTTGGGAGAGGATTTGTAGCTCGGGTGCTCGTTGTTGTGGTTCTGTTCGCCGAGCTGGGAATTTGTGTTGCAGACGTTTCGTCCCCTGTCTAGGTGACACCCTCAGTGCTTGGGAGCCTCCTGTGAAGCGCTTCTGTGATGTTTCCTCCAGCATTTATAGTGGCTTGTCTCTGCTGCTTCCGGTTGTCAGTTCCAGCTGTCCGCTGCAGTGGTCAGTATATTGGGTCCAGGTCGACGTATTTGTTGATAGAATCTGTGGATGAGTGCCATGCCTCTAGGAATTGGGAATATGGGATGGAGTTTTTACAGGGGGCAGGGTGGGAGGAGGTGTAGTCCAGATAGCTGTGGGAGTCAGTCGGTTTATAGTAGATGTCTGTGTTGAGTCGGTCGCCTGAGATAGAGAGGGAAAGGTCTAGGAAGGGGAGGGAGGAGTCTGTGACAGTCCAGGTGAATTTGAGGTCGGGGTGGAAGGTGATAGTAAAGTTGATGAACTGTTCAACCTCCTCGTGGGAGCACGAGGCAGCGCCGATACAGTCATCGATGTAGCGGAGGAAAAGGTGGGGGGTGGTGCCAGTGTAGTTGCGGAAGATGGACTGTTCCACATATCCTACGAAGAGACAGGCATAGCTGGGGCCCATGCGGGTGCCAATGGCAACTCCTTTAGTTTGGAGGAAGTGGAAGGATTGAAAAGAGAAGTTATTCAGGGTGAGGACCAGTTCAGTCAGTCGAAGGAGGGTGTCAGTGGAAGGGTACTGGTTGGTGCGGCGGGAAAGGAAGAAGCGGAGGGCTTTGAGTCCTTCATGATGGGGGATGGAGGTGTACAGGGACTGGATGTCCATCGTGAAAATAAGGCGTTGGGGACCGGGGAAGCGAAAATCCTGGAGGAGGTGGAGGACGTGGGTGGTGTCCCGAACATAGGTGGGGAGTTCTTGGACTAAAGGGGACAGAGATTAAAAAGGGCAGCACTGCTGCCTCACAGCGCCAGGGACCTGGGTTCAATTCCCACCTCAGGCAACTCTCTGTGTGGAGTTTGCACATTCTCCCCGTGTCTGTGTGGGTTTCCTCCCACAATCCAAAGATGTGCAGGTCAGGCGAATTGGTCAAGCTAAATTACCCGTAGTTTTAGGTGAAGGGCTAAATGAAGGGGAGTGTGTTTGGGTGGGTTGCTCTTCAGAGGGTCGGTGTGGACTTGTTGGGCCGAAGGGTCTGTTTCCACACTATAAGGAATCTATTTTTTTTAAAAAAGGGCACATTTTCACCAAATACATTGTCATGATCAGAAACTCACTGCCTTCAGCTACAATGGAACCCAATTCAATATCACCTTTCTAAAGGGAACACAGGCAATATTTGAGAACATCTGAAAGCTTATCGAGCTGATAGCTCTTATAATGAGCCAGCACTGGCACAGCAGCCTGAATGGCCTCCCATCTTCTGTTGGATTCTATACTTGAGACTGGAACAAAGTTTGGGAATGGGGACGGTAATGGCCAGTGGTACTATTGCTAGATTGTTAATCCAGGAGATCCTGATAATGTTCCAGGGAACCTGTGTTCAAATCCCACATAGGTAGATGGTGATTCTGAGGAAGGGGCACTGGACCCGAAACATCAACGCTGATTTCTCTTCCAGGATAAATTTGAATTCAAAAGAGGAAAATTTGGAATTAAGAGTCTAATGATGATCATGAATCCACGTCCATCAATTGTTGGAAAACCCCATTCTGGTTTACTGATGTCCTTTAGGGATGGGAACGGCCATTCCTGACCTGATCTGCACTACAAGTGACTCCAACGTGGTCGACTCTTGGCTGCCCTGGGGATAACTAGGGCCGGGCAATACATGTTGGCCCACATCCTGCAAATGAATAAAAGCTGCTCTTTCCACAATCACGTGGCAATTGATCAGATTCACGGGTCTCAGGAAGGATTAAAATCAGTCCAATTGTTTGTGCGTCTGTGCCCATGCCATTTGCTTCAGGTCTGATAGGCATTTTCCAGGATGAAACATCGTGGTTGAGGCCATCCTCGTGGACATATTGGTGTATTGGAAGCCCTCACCTATGCCTTGGAGATCAGTGGAGTATCCCATCGGTGATGGGATGTGCCTATATTTAATCCCTCAGCTACCGCCCTGACAATAACCTTGCCCATATGACAGTGGGAATTAGTTACATACAGATTGGTTGCTTCTGTTGTTACGGTAGTGACTTCACTCCATGAGTATGTGATGGACTGTAAAACACTTCTGGATGTACCAAGGTAGTGTTAGGTATGGTAAGAGAGTTCTGATTTTTTTTCTTACTCTCTTCTCTCTCCCCCCCCATCTGCTTCTACCTAAAGACACAAAAACAGAAGTTGTTGGAAAAGCTCAGCAGGTCTGGCAGCAGGTGCAGAGAGAAATTAAGAGTTAACGTTTCAGGTCTGGTGACCCTTTCTCAGAGTCAGGATTAGAGTGGTGCTGGAAAAACACAGGAGGTCAGGCAGCAGCCAGGGAGCAGGAAAATCAACGCCTCATTCCTGATGAAAGACTTTTGCCCGAAATGTCAATTTTTGTGAGAAGATTTGTAGCTCGGGTGCGCGTTGTTGTGGTTCTGTTCGCCGAGCTGGGAATTTGTGTAGCAGACGTTTCGTCCCCTGTCTTGGTGACATCCTCAGTGCTTGGGAGCCTCCTGTGATGCGCTTCTGTGATGTTTCCTCCGGCATTTATAGTGGTTTGTCTCTGCTGCTTCCGGTTGTCAGTTCCAGCTGTCCACTGCAGTGGCCGGTATATTGGGTCCAGGTCGATGTGCTTATTGATTGAATCTGTGGATGAGTGCACATGACAAGCAACAAGAGTTTGACTGGGACAACACAACTATTATAGGACAAGCCAAACAGAGAACAGCCAGGGAATTCCTAGAGGCATGGCACTCACCCACAGATTCAATCAATAAGCACATTGACCTGGATCCAATATACCGGCCACTGCAGCAGACAGCAACTGACAACCGGAAGCGGCAGAGACAAACCACTATAAATGCCGGAGGAAACATCACAGAAGCGCCTCACAGGAGGTTCCCAAGCACTGAGGATGTCACCTAGACAGGGGACGAAACGTCTGCAACACAAATTCCCAGCTCGGCGAACAGAACCACAACAACAAGCACCCGAGCTACAAATCTTCTCACAAAAATTGACATTTCGGGCAAAAGTCTTTCATCAGGAATGAGGCGTTGATTTTTCTCCTCCCTGGATGCTGCCTGACCTGCTGTGTTTTTTCAGCACCACTCTAATCCTGAACCTTCCTCAGAACTAGGAGAGAACTGGGAATACAGCCCTCAGAACTCTGCTTCCATGCGTTACTTCTGAAAAACCAGCTCAGCTCAAGATTAACAGATGCAGGGGAAGAAAACGTATTGCATGGATGGAGAACGTATTCTGAAAGTTCCCCACTATTACAAAGGCAGCTGTACCGCCTTTGAGCTGTATGCAGGAGCATTTGTAGGTCAGAACAGCTGCCTCACAGCGCCAGGGACCCGGGTTCAATTCCCACCTCAGGCTACTGTCTGTGTGGAACTTGCATTCCTGTGCAGCCATGTGATCACTGTTGTTCTGTTGTGACAGGATTGCAGCCAGCTGCTCTACTCAGAGTATTGCAAATATATTCGAAATCTAAGGGAGATGGATGCATGTTCAAAAAAACCTCCTTCCCCAAATTTCTCCCCTCCTCTTGGTGGGAGCACTGCTGCAGGTGAGTCAAAAGGGGTACGGTACGATATTCACATTGCAACGACAGGACAGCATCAGAAAAAGGTTGAATGAGGAAGGGAGCACAGAAATTAAGAACAGAATGCTCACTGATTCCCTTCTCGCACCCCCATAAAACTTGAAAAGGCAAAAATACCATACGTGCAGCCCATGCTTTGTAGTCTCAGTAGAAAGCAGTTCGTTCAGCAGACTAGGGTCTCTGTCTCCATGGGCTAATACCAAGTTATAGTGTGTACCGTGTTATCCAGGGATGCTGCTAGATTGCTTTGTGAAAAACAAACCACTTTCCATAAGCGACCGTCAGATTTAATGACTGGGCTCCAAGGAGTTAGAACCAAACTACACAGTGGAGCTCAGAACTGGGGCCTTGCTGGTTAAAGAATATCTCTTCAGCAGAGCTCTGAGCTGAGCCCCTGTGAGTTAGAGCCACTGTACAGCACAGAGCTCCGAGCTGAGCCCCTGTGAGTTAGAGCCACTGTACAGCACAGAACTCCGAGCTGGGCCCCTGAGAGTTGGAGCCACTGTATAGCACAGAGCTCTGAGCTGGGCCCCTGAGAGTTGGAGCCACTGTACAGCACAGAGCTCCGAGCTGGGCCCGAGAGTTGGAGCCACTGTACAGCACAGAGCTCCGAGCTGGGCCCCTGAGAGTTGGAGCCACTGTACAGCACAGAGCTCCGAGCTGGAACCCTGTGAGTTGGAGCCACTATACAGCACAGAGCTCCGAGCTGGGCCCCTGAGAGTTGGAGCCACTGTACAGCACAGAGCTCCGAGCTGGGACCCTGTGAGTTGGAGCGACTGTACAGCACAGAGCTCCGAGCTGGGACCCTGTGAGTTAGAGCCACTGTACAGCACAGAGCTCCGAGCTGGGCCCCTGAGAGTTGGAGCCACTGTACAGCACAGAGCTCCGAGCTGAGCCCCTGTGAGTTAGAGCCACTGTACAGCACAGAACTCCGAGCTGGGCCCCTGAGAGTTGGAGCCACTGTATAGCACAGAGCTCTGAGCTGGGCCCCTGAGAGTTGGAGCCACTGTACAGCACAGAGCTCCGAGCTGAGCCCCTGTGAGTTAGAGCCACTGTACAGCACAGAACTCCGAGCTGGGCCCCTGAGAGTTGGAGCCACTGTATAGCACAGAGCTCTGAGCTGGGCCCCTGAGAGTTGGAGCCACTGTACAGCACAGAGCTCCGAGCTGAGCCCCTGTGAGTTAGAGCCACTGTACAGCACAGAACTCCGAGCTGGGCCCCTGAGAGTTAGAGCCACTGTATAGCACAGAGCTCTGAGCTGGGCCCCTGAGAGTTGGAGCCACTGTACAGCACAGAGCTCCGAGCTGGGCCCGAGAGTTGGAGCCACTGTACAGCACAGAGCTCCGAGCTGGAACCCTGTGAGTTGGAGCCACTGTACAGCACAGAGCTCCGAGCTGGGCCCCTGAGAGTTGGAGCCACTGTACAGCACAGAGCTCCGAGCTGGGCCCCTGAGAGTTGGAGCGACTGTACAGCACACAGCTCCAAGCTGGAACCACTATACAGTAGAGTTCTCTGCTGGGCCTGGGCACATTGGAAAGGGCAGTGGAAGTCTAACCTGGCCACTGTGGCTATATACCTGAGCTAATGTGAAGCTACACATTTCCAACAATCCTTCCTTTGTACATCAGGATTGTCAGTACAGTCAAAATAACACAAATCACAAAGGTTTTTCAGACTTAAAAGTTTATTGAAAATGGCCAATCGCATCGCATTTACTGGTCCAGCACTTTACAGAAGGCATTTCCATTTGGGGAGGAAAACGAGAACATGGCACCATCGATGTCAGACAATCACTAATAATTCCAAACGAGAACTGTCTTTACCCAGTGAGTACAGAACAGCTGGGCCAACCACACCCGATCCCACTGGCCTGCACATGGTCCATACTCCTCCATTCTCTGCCTGTACATATGACTGTCAAAATGCCTCTTACACTTTGATCAACTACAGTGGGGGCAATGTGGAACTTGCTTGCAGAGGGAGTATTGACGCTGAAAACATAGATGCATTTATGGTGAATGTGGATAAGGAATAGCTGGCATGGTGAGAGATGAGGATGGAGTGGGAGATACCCAACAAACGTGAACACCAGCATGCAGCAATTCAGCTAAAGAAAGGCTGCAGAGGCTGGGACATTTTCCCAACGGTGCGTAGGAGGTGGAGAGTGACCTTATCAAAGTTTTAACAGTCATGGGGGGGTCTAGATATTATTAATGGTAGGAGTATTTTCCCTAGGACAGGTGAGAGGAGAGAGGTGTAAAAAAAGACATGAGGGAACAATTTTGTTTTGAACACATGCTGGTTTGTGTGTAGAATGTACTTCCTGACGAAGTGATGGATGTGGGTTCAATTACAACGTTTAAAAGACATTTGGATCAGTAGATGAATAGGAGAGGTTTGGGAGGGAGATGGGCCAGGAGCAGGCAGGTGGGACTAGTTCAGTTTGGGATTATGTTCGGCACAGACTGGTTGGACCGAAGGGTCTGTTTCCGTGCTGGATGACTGTGTGTGTTATTAAGGCGCTGAGAGTATTACCCAGCTTTGATTAAACCAATGGGGGAGAATGACCAGAGAAAATAATCATTGCACTGCTTTCTTTGTTCCGAATCCAATATTCCCAAATGTTAGAAGCTACGCCACCCACTGAAGAGTTGCGAGGTGGGAAACGGTCAACAGGAAAGAAAATTACTAACCTGACTTCCAACATGGCACAGTCATCTACCATTCCCATAGCTGGACGCAGTCATGGTCTGTGTCCAGGCTGTCCAGAGATGGCAAATCCATACAGCTGAAAATGTGTTGCTGGAAAAGCGCAGCAGGTCAGGCAGCATCCAAGGAACAGGAGATTCGACGTTTCGGGCATAAGCCCTTCTTCAGGAATGAGGAAAGTGTGCCCAGCAGGCTAAGATAAAAGGTAGGGAGGAGAGACTTGGGGGAGGGGCCTTGGAGATGTGATAGGTGGAAGGAGGTCAAGGTGAGGGTGATAGGCCGGAGTGGGGTGGGGGCGGAGAGGTCAGGAAGATGATTGCAGGTTAGGAGGGCGGTGCTGAGTTCGAGGGATTTGACTGAGACAAGGTGGGGGGAGGGGAAATGAGGAAACTGGAGAAATCTGAGTTCATCCCTTGTGGTTGGAGGGTTCCTAGGCGGAAGATGAGGCACTCTTCCTCCAGCCGTCATGTTGTTATGGTCTGGCGATGGAGGAGACCAAGGACCTGCATGTCCTCGGTGGAGTGGGAGTTGAAGTGTTGAGCCACGGGGTGGTTGGGTTGGTTGGTCCAGGTGTCCCAGAGGTGTTCTCTGAAACGTTCCGCAAGTAGGCGGCCTGTCTCCCCAATATAGAGGAGGCCACATCGGGTGCAGCGGATGCAGGTGAATTTGTGGCGGATATGGAAGGATCCCTTGGGGCCTTGGAGAAAAGTAAGGGGGGAGGTGTGGGCACAAGTTTTGCATTTCTTGCGGTTGCAGGGGAAGGTGCCGGGAGTGGAGGTTGGGTTGGTGGTGGGTGTGGACCTGACGAGGGAGTCACGGAGGGAGTGGTCTTTTCGGAACGCTGATAGGGGAGGGGAGGGAAATATATCCCTGGTGGTGGGGTCCGTTTGGAGGTGGCGGAAATGACGGCGGATGATACGCTGTATACGGAGGTTGGTGGGGTGGTAGGTGAGAACCAGTCGGGTTCTGTCCTGGTGGCGGTTGGAGGGGCGGGGCTCAAGGGCAGAGGAGCGGGAAGTGGAGGAGATGTGGTGGAGGGTATCGTTGATCACGTCTGGGGGGGAATCTGCAGTCCTTGAAGAAGGAGCCCATCTGGGCTGTACGGTATTGGAACTGGTCCTCCTGGGAGCAGATGCGGCAGAGACGAAGGAATTGTGAATATGGGATGGCGTTTTTATAGGGGGCAGGGTGGGAGGAGGTGTAGTCTAGGTAGTTGTGTGGGAGTCATTCGGTTTATAGTAGATGTTCATGTTGATTCGGTCGCCCGAGATAGAAATGGAGAGGTCTAGGAAGGGGAGGGAGGAGTCTGAGATGGTCCAGGTGAATTTGAGGTCGGGGTGGAAGGTGTTGGTAAAGTGGATGAACTGTTCAACCTCCTCGTGGGAGCATGAGTTCGGGACACCACCCACGCCCTCCACCACCTCCATGATTTTCGCTTCCCCGGTCCCCAACGCCTTATCTTCACCATGGACATCCAGTCCCTATACACCTCCATCCCCCATCATGAAAACTACAGCAAATCCGTACAGCCTCAGTGTTTGGTAATGCTGCCTTGTATCTGAGCTGCTCAGGTGCAGCAGGAGAAGGATAAAGTTACCCACGAAGTCTGCATTCCCTGGAATTCAAAAGGACAAAAGGTGATGTGATTGAAATTTTCAAGAGAGGTCAGATCTTGGGAAACTCTTCCCCTGGTCAGATAATCTGGGGCCAAGGGGCACGGTCTTGCATTCCATACCACGGGTGGAAGATGCCAACAACTTTTTACCACAGCAATTAACACTACTCCATCAATTGTTCATTTTAAATCAAGGTTGAGAGTTTTTATTACCCAAACGAAGCAAGGAAAGCGGGTAAATGTGAGGAAAGGAAGTATGGACAGATAAGCCACAATCTGCCTGGTGGGAAAGACTGGACGGGCTGAATGGCCTCCTCCCAGTATGGCTACTCCCCTCCATCTGCAACCATTTCCAACCACCTCCCAGGTACCTCTGCTCTGAACTTGGAGCCTTCGTGTAAATCCCCAATCATCGACTGCTCCACTATTAGCACCCAGGCCAGCCCCCTGGCTGGTAGCTGAGGTAGCAGCTGCCTGGGACCCTATGTTCCCTTTGAAACCCTGAAAAGGTGGTGGAAGTAGATTCAATCATCGCTTCCGAGAGGGAATTAGGATACATTCTTGAAGGATGAAAATTAGTTAGGCCACTTTTTGAGTACTGCGTGCGATTCTGGTCTCCCTACTATCGGAAAGATGTTGCTAAACTTGAAAAGATTTACAAGGATGTTGCCAGGGTTGGAGAGTCTGAGCTACAAGAAGAGGCGGAACAGGCTGGGGTTGTTTTCCCTGGAGCATTGGAGGCTGAGAGGTGATGTTATAGAAGTTTATATAATCATGAGGGGCATAAATAGGGTGAAGAGCGAAGGTCTTTTTTCCCCAGAGTGGGAGAGTCCAAAACAGTGAGAGAGGAAATATTCAAAAGGGACCTAAAGGGCAGCTTTTCCACACAGAGGGTGGTACGTGTATGGAATGAGCTGCCAGAGGATGTGGTGGAGGCTGTTCCAATTAAAAGGCATCTGGATGGATATATGAATAGGAAGGGCTCAGGGGGATAATGGGCAAAATGCTGGCAAATGGGACTAGACTAATTTAGGATGTTTGGTCAGTGTGGAAAAGTCGGACCGAAGGGTCTGTTTCCGTGCTGTACATCTCTTATGACTTGGAGTGAAATACTGGCTTAATCAGTCACTTTTAACAGAGAAAATATAAAAATGGGCAGATGAGGCAGAATGTAGTAAAATACTCCCTCAAAGCTGATGTGGACTCAATGGGCTGAGTGGTCTCCTGCATTGAAACAACTCCTGTGTAACTGACTCTGCAGTCAGAGTTGAGAGAGCGGGATTTGGAAGTGAGTACATAACTCCAAAGAGCTAGCAGAGACAAAGCTCAAATAAGCCCCTCTTGTACCATGTTTTTCAACGATGCTACAATAATGTTTATTTCTGATCACAATCGTGCAAAACACAGCCGGATTTGAATTTACACAAACCTGGGAGTGGTTTCACCAAGTGAGGTGGTGAGCTGCGAGACTGGAGAAGGGCTCTCATTCTGTTCAGGTTGTGGGTGGAAAGATTTCACACACTGACTGACTGAACTTCGAACACAGCAGTACAATCACACAGGCTGTACATGCCCCAAACTGCTGCCGGCCCACAGAAAAGAGTTTGTTTTCTGGGTAGAGCACAGTCATGGTTGTGACCCTGGCCCTAGCACAGGTTCATCGCACAGGGAGGGCTGTTTGTGACACTGAGTTCAGCAAACTGATCTTTTGTGGGCTGGGAGATGGAGAACAATGAGAGAATAAAGCATTCAGTGACTTTTTTTTCCAAAACTAACCTCCCTAACTTAGTTAAAAATCACACAACACCAGGTTATAGTCCAACAGGTTTAATTGGAAGCACACTAGCTTTCGGAGCGTCGCACCTTCATCAGGTGGTAGTGCAGGGCTCAATCCTAACAGAATTTATAGCAAAAATTTCGTGTGATGTAACTGAAATTATACATTGAAAAATTGATTGTCTGTTAAGCCTTTCATCTGTTAGAATACAGTGACAGTTCCACTTCTTTCATGTGCAAATCACAAAACCTTTTTTTAAAAAAAAGCTGCATTCTCAGGTTAGCTGTTAACAATGGTGATAGCTAGACAGTATGTTGAAGGTGTTAGCCCCCTGTGTTCTCTGTCTATGCCATGGTGTTTAGATTGATTCTAATCTAAAAAGTGAGATAACGGAGTTTTACATAAATTCATACAGTTTTGAGCTTAGAGTTCTACATGAATGTATGCAGTTTTTGAGCAAAGTACAATGTAACCCTGCAATACAAATTCATCACACAAAATATGTGTGCATGTGGGTCTTTGTCTGTCTGGGTTGGGGGTTGAGAGTGTGAGAAAGAGTGCGTGTGTGTGTGTGTGTGTGTCTTAAGTGTCTGGGGGGGGGGGGTGCATGCATGAGTGTGGGAGTGTATGTGTCCGTGTGCGTGTCTGTGTGTCCATGTGAATGTGTGTATAGGAGAGTGTGTGTGTGTGTGTGTGTGTGTGTGTGTAGTGCAATGGTGGTCACCTGTAATGTGACATGAACCCAAGGTCCCGGTTGAGGCCCTCCCTATGGGTACTGAACTTAGCTATCAGCCTCTGCTCGGCCACTTTCCTCTGCTGCCTGTCCCCAAGTCCACCTTGGAGGATGGTCACCCGAAGGTCCGAGGCCGAAGGTCCTGGACCACTGAAGTGTTCCCCAACTGGGAGGGAACCAGTTGCAAGAAGTGTCAGTGTGGACATAGATACCACCATTACGCATGGGGACACCTCCCACCTTGTACATGGCAGGTACTCATGTGACTCAGTTGAAAATGTGTTGCTGGTTAAAGCACAGCAGGTCAGGCAGCATCCAAGGAATAGGAAATTCGACGTTTCGAGCATAAGCCCTTCATCAGGAATGAGGAGAGTGTGTCCGGCAGGCTAAGATAAAAGGTAGGGAGGAGGGACTTGGGGGAGGGGTGATGGAGATGTGATAGGTGGAAGGAGGTCAAGGTGAGGGTGATAGGCCGGAGTGGGGTGGGGGCGGAGAGGTCAGGAAGAGGATTGCAGGTTAGGAGGGCGGTGCTGAGTTCGAGGGAACCGACTGAGACAAGGTGGGGGGAGGGGAAATGAGGAAACTGGAGAAATCTGAATTCATCCCTTGTGGTTGGAGGGTTCCCAGGCGGAAGATGAGGCGCTCTTCCTCCAACCGTCGTGTTGTTATGTTTTGCCGGTGGAGGAGTCCAAGGACCTGCATGTCCTCGGTGGAGTGGGAGGGGGAGTTAAAGTGTTGAGCCACGGGGTGGTTGGTCCGGGCGTCCCAGAGGTGTTCCCTGAAGCGTTCCGCAAGTAAGCGGCCTGTCTCCCCAACGTAGAGGAGGCCACATCGGGTGCAGCGGATGCAATAGATGATGTGTGTGGAGGTACAGGTGAACTTGTGGCGGATATGGAAGGATCCCTTGGGGCCTTGGAGGGAAATGAGGGAGGAGGTGTGGGCGCAAGTTTTACATTTCCTGCGGTTGCAGGGGAAAGTGCCAGGAGTGGAGGTTGGGTTGGTGGGGGGTGTGGACCTGACGAGGGAGTCACGAAGGGAGTGGTCTTTGCGGAACGCTGATAGGGGAGGGGAGGGAAATATATCCCTGGTGGTGGGGTCCGTTTGGAGGTGGCGGAAATGACGGCGGATGATACGCTGTATGCGGAGGTTGGTGGGGTGGTAGGGGAGAACCAGTGGGGTTCTGTCTTGGTGGCGGTTGGAGGAGCGGGGCTCAAGGGCGGAGGAGCGGGAAGTGGTGGAGATGCGGTGGAGGGCATCGTCGATCACGTGTGGGAGGAATCTGCGGTCCTTGAAGAAGGAGGCCATCTGGGCTGTGCAGTGTTGGAACTGGTCCTCCTGGGAGCAGATGCGGCGGAGACGAAGGAATTGGGAATATGGGATGGAGTTTTTACAGGGGGCAGGATGGGAGGAGATGTAGTCCAGATAGCTGTAGGAGTCAGTCGGTTTATAGTAGATGTCTGTGTTGAGTCTGTCGCCTGAGATAGAAATGGAAAGGTCTAGGAAGGGGAGGGAGGAGTCTGAGACAGTCCAGGTGAATTTGAGGTCGGGATGGAAGGTGTTAGTAAAGTTGATGAACTGTTCAACCTCCTCGTGGGAGCACGAGGCAGCGCCGATACAGTCATCGATGTAGCGGAGGAAAAGGTGGGGGGTGGTGCCAGTGTAGTTGCGGAAGATGGCCTGTTCCACATATCCTACGAAGAGACAGGTATAGCTGGGGCCCATGCGGGTGCCCATGGCAACTCCTTTAGTTTGGAGGAAGTGGGAGGATTGAAAAGAGAAGTTATTCAGGGTGAGGACCAGTTCAGTCAGTCGAAGGAGGGTGTCAGTGGAAGGGTACTGGTAGGTGCGGCGGGAAAGGAAGAAGCGGAGGGCTTTGAGTCCTTCGTGATGGGGGATGGAGGTGTACAGGGATTGGATGTCCATCGTGAAAATAAGGCGTTAGGGACCGGGGAAGCGAAAATCCTGGAGGAGGTGGAGGGCGTGGGTGGTGTCCCGAATGTAGGTGGGGAGTTCTTGGACTAAAGGGGACAGAACCGTGTCAAGGTATGTGGAGATGAGTTCGGTGGGTAAGGAGCAGGCTGAGACAAAGGGTCGGCCGGAGCAGTCAGGTTTGTGGATTTTGGGCAGGAGGTAGAAACGGGCGGTGCGGGGTTGTGGGACTACGAGGTTGGAGGCGGTGGATGGGAGATCCCCTGAGGTGATGAGGTTATGGATGGTCTGGGAGATGATGGTTTGGTGGTGGGAGGTGGGGTCGTGGTCGAGGGGGCGATAAGAGGAGGTGTCCGCGAGCTGGCGTTTGGCCTCAGCGGTATAAAGGTCGGTGCGCCAAACTACTACCGCGCCTCCCTTGTCTGCCGGTTTGATGGTGAGGTTGGGATTGGAGTAGAGGGAGTGGAGGGCTGCACGTGTCCAATGCACGTCTCTCCCGTCTCCAATGCACCCCATCCACCTGGACACCCCATGCTGGCCTCTTACCCGCCCTCGATCTACTTATAGCCAACTGCCGCTGCGACATTAACCGACTCAACCTGTCCACCCCTCTTACCCACTCCAACCTCTCACCCTCAGACCCGACCTCAAATTCACCTGGACCTCATTTTTTACTCATGTGACTCAGCCAATGCTGTCTATCTTATACGTTGCAGGCAAGGATGCCCTGAGGCATGGTACATTGGGGAAACCGAGCAAAGGCTACAACAACAGATGAATGGGCGCCACACAACAATCAACAGACAGGAGGGTTCCCTCCCAGTTGGGGAACACTTCAGTGGTCCAGGACATTCAGCCTCGGACCTTCGGGTGACCATCCTCCAAGGTGGACTTCGGGACAGGCAGCAGAGGAAAGTGGCCGAGCAGAGGCTGATAGCTAAGTTCAGTACCCATAGGGAGGGCCTCAACCGGGACCTTGGGTTCATGTCACATTACAGGTGACCACCATTGCACTACACACACACAGATACTCCTACACACACACACACACACACACACACACACACACACACACACAGACTTAAGATACTCTGCACTCACTACACACACACATACATACACTTTCTCACACTCAAAACCCCCAACCCAGACAGATACACACAGACAGAAAAAGACCCACATGCACACATGTCAATCTAAACATCAGGTCATAGACAGAGAACACAGGGGGCTAACACCTTCAACATACTGTCTAGCTATCACCATTGTTAACAGCTAACCCGAGAATGCAGCTTTTTAAAAACAAAGGTTTTGTGATTTACACATGAAAGAAGTGAAACTATCACTGTATTCTAACAGATGAAAGGCTTAACAGACAATCAATTTTTCAATGTATAATTTCAGTTACATCACACTGTAAAGTTTTGCTATAAATTGTGTGTTAGGATTGAGCCCTCCACTACCACCTGATGAAGGAGCGTCGCTCCGAAAGCTAGTGTGCTTCCAATTAAACCTGTTGGACTATAACCTGGTGTTGTGTGATTTTTAAACTTTGTACACCCCAGTCCAACACCGCCATCTCTAAGTCATGACTCCCTAACCCAGCCTGCGTAGCTAGGCTGTATCTAACAACTGTGGTCAAATCTCAGGGGCCGTCTGTGGTGGTCCAGCATCAGGGGCGTTCTGTCCTTGTTACAGTTGGAGGGGTGAGGTTTGAGGGCGGAGGTGCAGGATGTGGATGAGATGCGTTGGAGGGCATCTTTAACCACGTGGGAAGGGAAATTGTGGTCTCTAAACAAGGAGGCCATCTGGTGTGCTCTGTGATGGAACTGGTCCTCCTGGGAGCAGATACGGCAGAGGCGGAGGAATTGGGAATATGCAATGGCATTTTTGCAAGAGGTAGGATGGGAAGAGGTGGAATTCAGGTAGCTGTGGGAGTCGGTGGGTTTGTAAAAAATGTCAGTGTCAAGTCGGTCATCATTAATGGAGATAGAGAGGCCCAGGAAGGGGAGGTGTCAGAGATGGTCCAGGTAAATTTAAGGTCAGAGTGGAATGTGTTGGTGAAGTTGATGAATTGATCAACTTCCTCGCGGGAGCATGAGGTCCACCCTACCTTCGCATAAACCAAATCATCCGCCGACATTTCCGCCACCTCCAAAAAGACCTCACCACCAGGGATATATTTCCCTCGCCACCCCTTTCCGCCTTCCGCAAAGACCGTTCCCTCCATGACTACCTGGTCAGGTCCACACCCCCCTACAACCCACCCTCCCATCCTGGCACTTTCCCCTGCCACCGCAGGAACTGTAAAACCTGTGCCCACACCACCTCCCTCACCTCTATCCAAGGCCCTGAAGGAGCCTTCCTCATCCAAAGTTTTACCTGCACATCCACCAATATCATTTATTGTATCCGTTGCTCCCGATGCGGTCTCCTCTGCATTGGGGAGACTGGACGCCTCCGAGCAGAGCGCCTTAGGGAACACCTCCGAGACACCCGCACCAATCAACCACACCACCCCGGGGCCAAACATTTCAACTCCCCCTCTCACTCTGCCGAGCACATGGAGGTCCTGGGCCCCCTTCACCGCCACTCCCTCACCACCAGACGCCAGGAGGAAGAACGCCTCATCTTCTGCCTCGGAACACTTCAACCCCAGGGCATCAATGTGGACTTCAACAGTTTCCTCATTTCCCCTTCCCCCACCTCACCCCAGTTCCAAACTTCCAGCTCAGCACTGTCCCCATGACTTGTCGGACCTGTCCTACCTGCCTAGCTCCTTTTCCACCTATCCACTCCACCGTCCTCCCTGACCTATCACCTTCATCTAAAGTTGAAAATGTGTTGCTGGTTAAAGCACAGCAGGTTAGGCAGCATCCAAGGAATAGGAAATTCGACGTTTCAGGCATAAGCCCTTCATCATTCTTGATGAAGGGCTTATGCCCGAAACGTCGAATTTCCTATTCCTTGGATGCTGCCTAACCTGCTGTGCTTTAACCAGCAACACATTTTCAACTATCACCTTCATCCCCTCCCCCACTCACCCATTGTACCCTATGCTACTCTCTCCCCACCCCCACCCTCCTCTAGCTTATCTCTCCATGCTTCAAGCTCTCTGCCTTTATTCCTGATGAAGGGCTTTTGGACCATGTGCCTCTAAACCATTCCCCATTCCTATTAATATACCTATCCCGATGCCTTTTAGATGTTGTCATTGTACCAGCCTCCACCACTTCCTCTGGTACCTCATATACATCCCCCCCCCCCCCCCCCCCACACACACACACACCACCCTCTGCGTGAAAAAGTTGCCCCTTAGGTGCCTTTTATATCTTTCCCCTCTCATCCTAAACCTATGCCCTCTAGTTCTGGACTCCCCCATCCTAGGGAAAAGACTTTGCCTATTTATCCTATCCATGTCCCTCATGATTTTATAAACCTCGATAAGCTCAGCCTCTGACGCTCCAGGTAAAACAGCCACAGACTATTCAGCCTCTCCCTGTAGCTCAAACCCTCCAACCCTGACAACACCCTTGTACATCTTCTCTGAACCCTTTCAAGTTTCACAACATCATGCCTATAGCAGGGAGACCAGAATCGAACACAGTATTCCAAAAGTGGCCTAACCAATGGCGATGAAGCACAGGGTGGGAGGATACTGTTGCAGGATCAAGGCTCATTTAGGAGCTGCCGCCCAGGGAAAGAAACTCAATGAAACAAAACTGAAACCAAACTCCTACATGTAAAACTACCTTCACCCGAACTTCGATATTAACAGCAAGTACAAACGGCCACTTAGATGATAACCCTCTTCTGGTCGCCCTGTTATATGAAGATTATTATTAAGCTAGAGACAGTTCAGAAAAAGAAATTTACCAGGATGTTGCCAGGAATAAAGGGCTTGAGTTACAAGGAGAGGTAGGATAGACTGGGATGTATTTTCACTGGAGATTAGGAGATTTAAGAGTGACCTTAATTAGGTTTATAAAATCCTGAGGGGTAGAAGGTGAATGGGGAGGTGTCTTTTCCCTAGGGTGGGGGAATTTCAAAACTAGGGGTCATATTTTAAGGGGAGAGGAGGAAGGATTAAAGACAGACATGAGGGGCAATTTTTTAACAAAAATATATACAGAATGGTTCATGTGTGGAATGAGCTTCCAGAGAAAGTTTGATGGATACAGGCACAGTTACAACATTTAAAAGGCATTTCAATATGTACGTGAATAGGGAAGGTTTGGATGGATATGGGCCAGGAGCAGACAGGTGGGATTAGCTTAGTTTGGGACTATGGGACTGGTTCGACTGAAGGGTCTGTTTCTATGCCATATGATCTCTATGTCACCACAGAAGCAGCATTCAGGTTAGAGAGTGGGTGCTTTTAGAATCTCCCATCTTGAAGAATCAAATACTGATATGGAACATAGAACATTACAGCGCAGTACAGGCCCTTCGGCCCTCGATGTTGCACCGACCTGTCATACCAATCTGAAGCCCATCTAACCTACACTATTCCATGTACGCCCATATGCTTGTCCAATGACGACTTAAATGTACTTAAAGTTGGCAAATTTACTACGTTGCAGGCAAAGCATTCCATGCCCTTACTACTCTGAGTAAAGAAACTACCTCTGACATCTGTCTTATACCTATCTCCCCTCACTTTAAAGTTGTATCCCCTCGTGTTTGCTGTCCCCGTACTTGGAAAAAGGCTCTCCCTGTCCACCCTATCTAACCCTCTGATTATCTTATATGTCTCTATTAAGTCACCTCCCAACCTCCTTCTCTTTAACGAAAACAGCCTCAAAGCCCTCAGCCTTTCCTGGTAAGACATTCCTTCCATACCAGGCAACATCCTGGTAACTCTCCTCTGCACCCTTTCCAAAGCTTCCACATCCTTCTTATAATGCGGTGACCAGAACTGTACACAATACTCCAAGTGCGACCGTACCAGAGCTTTGTACAGCTGCAGCATAACCTCCTGGTTCCAGAACTCAATCCCTCTATTAATAAAGGCCAAAACACTGTACGCCTTCTTAACAACTCTATCAATGTGGGTGGCAACTTTCAGGGATCTGTGTACATGGACACCGAGATCTCTCTGCTCATCTGCACTCCCAAGAAACTTACCATTAGCCCAGTACTTTGCATTCTGATTACTCTGTCCAAAATGTATCACCTCACATTTGTCCACATTAAACTCTATTTGCCGGGGAGATCCAAGATGGTGGCGACTCAGCAAGTCTGAGTCTACAGAGCCCTTCCCAAAACCTGGGTAAAGTAGGTTTCCTGCCCCCACCACACTTGCCAAACCACCCAAAAAATTTCTTTAATCTTAATTAGCTGCTGAATATTATATTTAAACAGTCTAATACTGAGTGGATAATGAGTAAATCAAAGGGACCCCACAGTTCTCAGAAAACAAAGACCCCTCCCCCACCCTCCTCTCCTCCGGCTGCAGCTGATGTAAAAACAGGCCTTGTAGAGATGATTGCCAGATTGGAATCGACACTCGTCAATTTCATCGCAGAATCCCGACAGAGATGGAATGCATTCGACGAAAAGCTGCAGAAACAGAATCAAACCATGGAGGAGCTGCAGGGCCGAGTGGAGGGGACGGAACTAAAGGCCACGACCTCCGAGGCTGCAGCTCAAACAGCTGCAGGACAGGTGCGAGCTCTGGAGCAGAGAGTCAGGGCCTTTGAAATCTACATGGATGATATTGACAACAGAAATCGGAGAAAAAATATTCGGTTGCTGGGCCTTCAAGAACAAGAAGGGAAAGGACAGTTAGCAGCATTTCTGGAGCGATGGCTGCCCCAGCTTTTAAACCTGGGGGCTGAAACTGATCGGGTAAGGGTGGAGTGGGCCTACCGGGTCGCAGTACGCGGATCTGGCCCAAACCAGCGCCCACGCCCGGTTCTGTTCCGGCTGCAGAGTTATAGGGAGAGGCAGATACTCCTGGATGCCTCCAGAAAGCTTGGAAAGGATCCTAAAGCTATGATTCATGAAGGATCCAAGATTATGTTATTTCAGGACTTCTCCCCGGCTTTGGCACGAAGGAGGAAGGCGTTTGATGAGGTGAAGAAATGTTTAAGGGACTTAAATATTCAATACACCTTACGCTACCCAGCGACGTTATGCTTTACCCACGAAGGATCCGAGTATAATTTTAGATCATCGGAAGAGGCCAAGAAACTTTTAGACTCGGTTAAATAAATCGTAAGAGACAATTTATGTTGGCTTGCCTCTCCCACACTCCATGGGGAGAAATGGATACTTTATTCTACTTTACTTTTGCCTCTGGGAGCGGGGTTGTCTTCCTTGCTATGTTGTTATACTTAACTGTAATCTGTTGGAGTTGTAATTTTATAGTTATGTGTGTTTGTACGTGGCATTGATGCTATTAGATATACTCAGGTATGGGTGGGGAGGGGTGGGGGTGCGGCGCTCACTGTTAACTCTAGCTCGGTATTATATCTAAATCCTATTAAGGAGCGCCCGGGTCGAGGGTGGGACACTGTTTGGGAGAGGATATGGTGGAACGTTGGAAAGGTAGTAAGGCCCCCTGAGAACAAGGGGGAAGATCTCCATTCAAACATGTTTAATTTTTTTTTGTTTGTTCTTATTGTTTGGAAATAGCTTCCTTTTTATCATACTGTTATGAGTGTATTAGAGAACATTTTCTCTTATTTGAAGGATGTAAGCGACTTAACTATACACTCTGGATGATTGTGGATTAGTTGAATTTTGATGATTATATATTTAAGATCTATTTTTATATTAATGTTTGTGCTTGAAAATTCTGCTTATTTTTGTAAATTTGTCAAAATGTTAAATTCCCAATAAAAATATCTATTAAAAAAAACTCTATTTGCCACCTCTCAGCCCAGCTCTGCATCCTATCTATGTCTCTCTGCAACCTACTACATCCTTCGTCACTATCCACAACTCCACCGACCTTAGTGTCATCCACAAATTTACTAACCCACCCTTCGAAGCCCTCATCCAGGTCATTTATAAAAATGACGAACAGCAGTGGACCCAACACCGACCCTTGCGGTACGCTGCTAGTAACTGGACACCAAGATGAACATGTTCCATCAACTACAACCCTCCGTTTTCTTTCAGCAAGCCAATTACTGATCCAAACTGCTATGTCTCCCACAATCCCATTCCTCTGCATTTTGTATAATAGCCTACCGTGGGGAACCTTATCGAACGCCTTGCTGAAATCCACATATACCACATCATCTACCTGTTTGGTCACTTTGTCAAAAAACTCAATAAGATTCGATAGGCATGGCCTACCCTTCACAAAACCGCGCTGACTGTCCCTGATCAGATTATTCTTTTATAGATGGTCATAAATCCTCTTATAAACTTTTCTAACACTTTACCAACAACTGAAGTGAGACTCACTGGTCTGTAATTACCAGGGCTGTTTCTCCTACTCTTTTTGAACATGGAACCACATTTGCTATCCTCCAGTCCTCTGGCACTATTCCTGTAGACAATGATGATTTGAAGATCAATGCTAAAGGCTCGGCAATCTCTTCCCTTGCTTCCCAGAGGATCCTAGGATAGATCCCATCTGGCCAAGGGGACTTGTCTATTTTCACACTCCGCAGTATTTCTAATATTTCTTCCTTGTGAATCTCAATCTCTTCTAGTCTAGATGCAAGTATCTCTGTACCTTCCTCGCCAACATTTTCATTTTCTATAGTGAACACTGTCGAAAAATATTTATCTAGTGCTTCCCCTATCTCCTCTGACTCCACACACAACTTCCCACTATTATCCTTGATTGGCACTAATTTAACTCGCGTCATTCTTTTATTCCTGACATATCTATGGAAAGCCTTAGGATTAACCCTGATCCTATCCGCCAACAACTTCTCATGTCTGCTCCTGGCTCTTCTGAGCTCTCTTTTTAGGTCTTTCCTGACTTCCTTGTAACCCTCAAGTGCCGTAACTGAGTTTTCACATTCTGTCCTAACATAAGCCTTCTTCTTGACCAGGGATTCCACTTCCTTAGTAAATCAGGGCTCACACATTCTATATCTTCCTCCCTGCCTGACAGGTACATACTTATCTGAAAAATGTGTTGCTGGAAAAGCGCAGCAGGTCAGGCAGCATCCAAGGAACAGGAGAATCGACATTTCGGGCATTGGATGCTGCCTGACCTGCTGCGCTTTTCCAGCAACACATTTTTCAGCTCTGATCTCCAGCATCTGCAGTCCTCACTTTCTCCTAGGTACATACTTATCTAGGACACAAAGCTTTTCCCTGAATAAGCTCCACATTTTTAAGGTGCTCATCCCCTGCAGTTTCCTTCCCCATTATACACTTCCTAAATCTTTCCTAATTGCATCGTAATTTCCCTTCCCCCAGCTGTAACTCTTGCTCGGTGGAGTACACCTATCCCTTTCCATCACTAAAGTAAACCTGACAGAATTGTGATCACTGTCTCCAAAGTGCTCACCTACTTCCAAATCTAACACCTGGCCAGGCTCGTTACCCAGTACTAAATCTAAAGTGGCTTCGCCCCTTGTAGGCCTGTCTACATACTGTGTCAGGAAGCCCTCCTGCTCACACTGGACAAAAACTGACCCATCTATAGTACTCGTAGTGATCCCAGTCAATATCTGGATAGTTGAAGTCCCCCATGACAACTACCCTGCCTCTCTTACTCCTACCGAGGATCATCTTTGCTATCCTTTCCTCTACATCTCTGGGACTATTTGGAGGCCTATAGAAAACTCCCAGCATGGTGACCTCTTCTTTCCTACTTCTAACCTCAGCCCACAATACCTCAGTTAATGAGTCCCCAAACATCCTTTCTACAACTGTAGTACTGTCCCTGATCAATAATGCCACACCTCCCCCTATTTTACCATCTTCTCTGTTCTTACTGAAACATCTGAATCCCAGAACTTGCAACAGCCATTCCTGTCCCTGCTGTATCCATGTCTCCGTAATGATAGTTATAGGACTGCTTGTTTATGACTGCCTGTAATACATTCTAGCAGGAGACCACTCAGCCCATCGAGCCCAGACATGGTTTGGAAAGCAATCCAACCCTCCCAGTCCTGTGCTTCCAGCAGCACTCTCTTCTCTCTCTCCCTCCCTCCCTCTCCTCCCTCCTTCAAAGGATGCTTGTAGGCAGCATACTTCAGATTATCATAACTTGCAAGGTTAAAAACTGCTCATCTTTCTCACTGATCTCCTTACCAAGTCGTGCCCCATCTGGTCACCAATTCTCTCTCTCACATGCAGCTTTCCCCAGATCACTAGAAACAGTTTCTCGTTAAACAGTGTACCAAAACACTTCCTAACCTTGAATGTATCGACTGCACCTCCCTTTAAGCACCTCCACTCAATTAACAATCCCAAGCTCTCCATGGGGAGAGGTCCTCTGGCTCCAATCCATCCTGGGGAACCTCCGATGTACCTTCACTAAGGCCTTGTCACATCCTTCCCAAAGTGCTCAGTGCAGATCTGAACACACTACTCCAACAATGGCCCAACCGATAAATTACGAAGGATCCATCTCACTCCCCTACTTTTATTTTCAGTTCCTTTTCCCATAGGCAGGTGTCTCAAACAGTTTTATCAACTTGTTCTCCCGCCTGTAAAAGATTTGTGAACTCAAAGTTCTCGGATTCCTGCCTTCCTGCACCCACCTCAAAATTCAAAGTTTATATTTGCTGTGGAATTGAAACGTCACTGTACGGACGAACAAAGTGCAAATATTCCCGTTTCAAGGTGGTTCTGGCCCAGTGAGCGGCAGTCTTTCCCTGAATCAGGAGGAGAGGAATTAGTGTTATACAGCACAGAAACAGATCCTTCAGTCATGCCAACCAGTTACCCAAAACTGACCTAGTACTATTTGGCCCAGACCCCTCTAACCCCTTCCTATTGCTATCCCCATCCAGATGCCTTTTAAATGTTGTAATTGTACCAGCCTCCAACACTTCCTCTGGCAGCTCATTCCATACACGCACCACCCTCTGGGTGAAAACATTATACCTCAGATCCCTTTTAAATCTTTCCCCTCTTACCTTAAACCTATACCCTCTAGTTTTGGACTCCCTTACCTTAGGGAGAAGACCTTGTCTATTTACCCTATCCATGTGACCCATGATTTTATAAACCTCTATAAGGTCACCCCTCAGCCTCCAATGCTCCAGGGAAAACACCCCCCAGCCTATTCAGCCTCTCCCTACAGCTCAAACTCTCCAACCCTGGCAACATCCCCGTAAATCTTTTCAAGTTTAACATCTTTCCTATAGCAGGGAGAACAGAATTGAATGCAATATTCCAAAAGTGGCCTCACCAACATCCTGTTCAGGTGCAGCCGACCTTCCAGTAGCCGATCATTTAACACAGCGTCCTGCTTTTACGCCCGCACATCTGTCCTCGGCATGCTGCAGTGTTCCAGTGAATCTCAGTGCAA
Source organism: Hemiscyllium ocellatum (assembly GCF_020745735.1). NCBI lineage: Eukaryota > Metazoa > Chordata > Chondrichthyes > Orectolobiformes > Hemiscylliidae > Hemiscyllium > Hemiscyllium ocellatum. Next base: position 2,744,224 of record NC_083444.1, on the reverse strand, counting down.
ACTGCAGGAACAACATCTCATCTTCACAGCCCGCTGGACTTAATACGGAGTTCAACACCATTAAAACAGTGAAATCTTTCTTCAATTTCTTTTGTTATCATGTCCTCCTCTCCCTCCCATCCCACGTATTATCCTTTCAAGTGGCAATGATCACCCCATGGTTCTGCCATTCTCACATTCCGATCACTTATTCTGAACTATCAACATCTTTTCTCCACCAGCATTCTACCCCCAATTCCCCACACCCATCAAACTGTCGCATAAATGCTGTCCCCTCCATACATCACTTCAGCACTGACTTAGTGGGGGGGGGGGGGCGAGGGGGGGCTGTTAAGGGTGTCTGAGTAGATTACAGCGTCACTGATGAAACTGTCCTTTAGGAATGCTGAAGAGAGGGTCAGGGAAGAAGATATATCATATCACATTGGAATCAGCAAAACTGTTGGAGAATGATTCATTGAGTACATGGGTCTCTGGGGGAAGAGCAGGAGGACTAAGCTTGAGGAGGGCATACGTATGGCTAAGGGCCAAATGCTGGAAAATGGGATGAGAATGCCTGAAGACTGGAGGACGTCAGCGGAGTTGGAGAAGTTGCTCCAGAGCGGAATAGGGCTGGGATTAATTGATTAGGCCTCCTTACAGAGGAGGAGCAGGGATCTCCGATAGAGTTCTGGCCAAGGATGGAGGTGTAAAGGTACTGAACATCCACAGTGTAGGGAAAGAGTCAGGTCCATGAAACCAGGGACACAGGTCACTGAGGGGTTCACAGACGTAGGTAGGAAGAGACCACCCAGGGGGAGAGGGGAGTGCAGCGAGATAGGATCAAGCTGAAACAATGGATTGAGTAGGGCTTTGCTGTTGATGAATTTTGGGAAGGCAGTAAAAGTAGGCTATTCAGTGGTGAAGGACGTGGAGACAGGATCCCTAGAGGAGTGACATCAGTGACAGACCTAGCTGTAGTGGATTCCTGGTCCAAGGGAGGTACAAGAAAATGCTGGAGGGTTGCTGTTTGGCCTCAGCTAGGCAGAGATCAGTACACCAGAGGATGACACTGCTATCAAACCTGCAAACAAGGAGGGCAATGTCAGGGTTACATCTGCAAGAACAGACCGCAGCAACTTCAGGCAGAGTCACGTCTGAGAGAGAGTGAGGGGAGCACTGAAATCCAGACAGTCAATGACACATTGGCAGTTCGTGAAGGCTATGCTGCCAAAAGGTGACAACTTTCAGACAAGACACAAAACCTAGAGCCCAATAGTCTTCTCAGGTGGAAGCTAAATAACCCCAGGTACCATTCAAAGAAAGTCAGGGAGCGCTCCCCCAGAGTGTTCTAGTCAAGATTTAGCCTACAACTAACATCACCAAGAACAGATGATCTGTTTCTCACATTGCATACAGCAGTGCAAACAGGAAATGAGGTACCTTGGTCCCTACATTACAACAGGGGCACTAAACTTCCTGACTGTAAACCACCAAGGCACCCAGGGGGTTATTAAAACATGCTACAACTGAGTGGAATTCCTGAGCGAGAGCGAGAGCGAGATACCAGCAGTCAGTTGTTGACTGCATTCAAGATTAAGATCATTCAGATGAATGAGTACTTAGGGAATGAAGAGATTATTGCAATAGGATGGGTACCAATATGCTAAGACTGCAGACGGACCAGGTCTGCATTATTTGATAGAACAACAAAGAACATCCAGGTCTCACATCATTACAGCTGGAAAGGAATTATCTATGGATTTTAAACTAGTTCTAGTTGATATTGTAATTTGCCTAAAAATATCTCAAGATAACAGATGAAATTGGGAAAATATTTGATTACTTTTAGTGATACTGTGCTTTAGCCCAGTGCTTATTAAACCTTTTCCACCACAACTCCATTTAGAGTTGAAGCTAATTTGTGGACCCTCAGTGAGAACAAAGTGATATCAGTGGAGAGTCAGAGAGAGCGCACCAGCCACCAATACTTTGTAGCTGAAAACCCCAAACTTTCAGCTACTGACCCGCAACTGGGGAGGCTAGCCAGAGACTTTGATACAGGGGCAGGTTCTCATAACAGAGAAAGGCATGAGATTTGAATCCATGGTAGCTCAGTGGTTAGCACCGCTACCTCCCAGCACCTGGGACCTGGGTTCGATTCCAACCTCAGCTGACTGTCTGTGTGGAGTTTGCACATTCTCCCCGTGTCTACATGGGTTTCCTCCCACAGTCCAAAGACATGCAAGGTTAGGTGGATTGGCTGTGCTAAATTACTCAAGAGTCCAGGGACGCACAGCAAGGTGGATACGGCATGGGAACTGCAGGATCACAGAGCAAGGGTAAGAGGGTGGATCTGGGCAGGATGCTCTTCAGAGGGGTGGTGTGGACTCGATGAGCTGAATGGCTTGCCTCCACACCGTGGGGATTCTAGGAAAAAGCACAAAGCTGACAGATCTGAAAACCAAAAAACAACAGGAGAAAGTTCAGTGATCGCAACCTCAACAAGTTTGAAAGAGGACCTCAAAGTGTGTGACGGCTGAGGGAAAACGAGGCCTTGTTGGGGACAGGAGACACCAATCCGTCTGTGTTTTCAGGAATTGCTGGTGGGGTTATCAGAAAGCCAAAGGGATGTGCTTCCTCGGCTGGGATCTATTTTAGGAATTAAGCTCACCCAAAAGAATGCATGAATCATAACATTCCAACAGACCTAAACTCCCAACAGCAAGAACAGAACAATTACAAAAGGGAAACAGGAGTGAGGCCATTCAGCCAGTCCTCTTCCCTACTAGCCTCCTCATCTGTCACCAGAATGATTCAAGTTGTTCAGCTACAAAACCAAAAGCATTTTAAAAAAATCATGCAAAACCAAATCCAGTACATATTCCCTGGTACGTCTATTTTAAAACAGATGTTGTCATCCTACCATCTGTGTAGTAAATCCGTAAGTTTTTTGGGGGGGCCACTCCCTGTACGTGGTGTTTTGGAGCAGCTGGGTGCTAGGGTCTGCCACGAGTGGAGGGCACTCCCTGTACGTGGTGTTTTGGAGCAGCTGGGTGCTAGGGTCTGCCACCAGTGGAGGGCACTCCCTGTACGTGGTGTTTTGGAGCAGCTGGGTGCTAGGGTCTGCCACCAGTGGAGGGCACTCCCTGTACGTGGTGTTTTGGAGCAGCTGGGTGCTAGGGTCTGCCACGAGTGGAGTGACTTTTGGCTATCATTGTGAATAGTTTACATTCCCCAGTGTTTACACCAGTGATGGCTGGTTACAGTGCCTTTCCTTCAGTCATTGGCTGGTTGCACCCAAGTGTTGATTTTTAATACCACAACGTCAAGCAGGCAAGTTTCCTTTGAGCAGAGTTTTGGGCATCCTCTCCCTACCTTACAACACAGAAAATCCTTCAAGTATATCTACCTTCCACCCTGCGAGTACCACCCAAGCCAGCAGTGCCCTTTACTGGGGGAGTTTCTCCATACTTGGAGGCACTTGCTATCGAGGGGACTGCAACATTGGATTTTTTGATCTTCCCCAAAGTGCCCAAAAGCAAACAGCAACAATCAAACCCAGTCACCTTCCTTTCAGCCAGAAGAGGCACTTAGAACAAAGGCCTAATCAGACACAGCTCAGTCCCATGAGCAAGCTTGATCTTATTACACGCGTGGTTTGGAGAGTCAGGAAAAGGTGGTAGCTTTTCCCTGTGGACGTATCCTGTAGGCTTCAACATCTGTAGCTGAGATTTCAGAAACAACTTCTGAAAACCGCTGATTTCATCATCAACCAACAACAACAGAAATCAAAAATACTGCCAATAGGCTGTCATCTCAAAATCCATTTTCTTCTACATTAAATAAGCTGTGCAATTTCTAGTATCTTCTCTTTCATGATTGCAGTACCTGTAATAGTTATTCTGATATTATTTCTAAAGCCACAAGGTGATCTGGCTTTTTGCTAACTGAGATGGTCATTCAGCCCAAACCTGCTCTTGACATTAATTCTGATTCCGTATTCTATATCCACATTGGCTATGACCATCCACGGCTGGCTAAAACCTCAGATTTAAAATTACCAACTGAAGTGACAAACCAGTGTGTGTGCAGGAAGAGAGGACTGCAGATGCTGAAAATCAGAGTCCAGAGTGTGGTGCTGGAAAAGCGCAGCAGAGCAGGCAGCATCCCAGGAGCAGGAGATTCCTGATGAAGAGCTCTTGCCCGAAACATCAAGTCTCCTGCTCTTTGGATGCTACCTGACCTGCTGTGCTTTTCTAGCACCACACTCTCAAAATCAATACATGTGGGAGAATGCTAAACTTCTAACACCAGTAGGACTTAACAATCCTCCTGAAGGGCCCAGGAATAATTAACAATCCTCCTGAAGGGCCCAGGAATAATTAACAATCCTCCTGAAGGGCCCAGGAATAATTAACAATCCTCCTGAAGGGCCCAGGAATAATTTTAATAATTCCAACCACACACACACACACACACACACCCATTCCTAATCTCTATTATCATCAGGGCCATTGTCTCGATCATACAAACCAAAGCAACAGAAATAAACCATTTATGAGAGGCAGTGGCATATTGCTAATGTCACTAGACTACTCACCCAGGCCTGATGTTCTGTGGTCATGCAGATTGAATCTCACCACAGCAGAGTGTAAAATTTGAAATCATAGAGCTATACAGTATGGAAACAGACCCTTCAGTCCATGCCAACCATAATCTCAAAATAAACTGGTCTCACCTGCCTGTCTCTCCAAATCTTCCTTATTCATGTAACTTATTCAAATGCCTTTTAAACACGAATTGTACCAGCATCCATCACTTCCTCTGGAAGTTTATTCCACACATGAACTACCCTCTGTGTAAAAAAGGTTGCTCACGTCCTTTTTAAAATCTTGGGGAAGCACAGTGGCTCAGTGCTGCCTCACAGCGCCAGGAACCCGGGTTCGATTCCAGCATCAGGCAACCATCTGTGTGGAGTTTGCACATTCCCCCCGTGTCTGCGTGGGTTTCCTCCGGGTGCTCCGGTTTCCTCCCACAGTCCAAAGACGTACAGGTTAGGTGAATTGGCCATGCTAAATTGCCCGTAGTGTTAGGTGCATTAACAGAGGGAAATGAGTCTGGGTAAGTAACACTTTGGAGGGTCAGCGTGGACTTGTTGGGCCGAAGGGGCTGTTCCCACTCTGTAGGGAATCTAATCTAGTCCTCTCACCTTAAAAACATGCCTCCTAGTCTTGGAACCCCCACCACAGGGAAAAGACACCTGTCATTCAGCTTATCTATACACCTCATGACTTTAAAAAAAGGGGACTTCCATAAGGTCACCTCTCAACCTCCTACACTTCAGTGAAAAAGGTGCCAACCTATCCAGCCTCTCCCAATGACACAAACCTTCCATTCCCAGCAAAATCTCGGTAAATCTTTTCTAACCCTCTCCAGCTTGATATTATCCTTCCTACAACAGGCAACTCAAACTGGGCAGTCAATATACAATTAGTCTAGCACAGACCCGAAAACCACCTCCTACTGTTGTGAGAACCCATCTGATTCACTCCTTGGGGAAAGAAACTTACCGTAACCTGGCTTACATGACTCCAGACCCACACCCAATGTGATTGATTCTTAACTGACCTCTGGGCAATAAGGGATGGAAAAGAATTTCCGGCCTAGCCCATCTGGCCTGATTGTGGTTTCAACTCAAATTCCCATCAACCCCCAAGGGCATGCAATTTCCTTGTTAGTCAATAAGCTAACTAGCTCCACCTTAAAAATATTCAATTATTCCAGTTTCACTACCGTCGGGAATAGAGAATTACAAAGAGTCAGGAACCCCCAGAAGAAATAAATTCTCCTTACCTCCATCTCAAATGGAATCCCTCTTATTTGTAAACCCTGTTCTTGGTTCTGTCACTTCCACAACATCCTTTCAGCATCTGTATTCCCTCGGGATTTTCCATGTTTCATTAAGGTAGCCTCCCATTCTTCTAAACTCTCATGGATACACTCGTAAGATCACCTGCTCTCCCAGCTATCTATTAAGTGATCCTTCTCCGGACAGCTTTCACACCGCTGATATCCTTATTTAAATGAAGGAAACCAAAACCCTACACAGTGCCTCACTGATGCACTGAACAATGAAAGAAAGCCGGGAACAAAAACAGAAATTGCTGGAAAAGCTCAGCATGTCTGGCAGCATCTGTGGAGAGAACTCAGAGTTAACATTTCGGGTTAAGTGACCCTTCTTCAGAAGTTCTGTTTCTGATTTACCACATCCTCAGTTCCTACGGTTTTTAATAAAAGAAAGCCATCTGCACTGACATCCTTACAACAAATGCCATCACCCACTGGTTTTCCTAACCACTTTAACCCATGTACTAACCTTGTGACACTGGCTCCAGGACACCTAGATCCCTCTGTCCAGAGATCTTACTCCATCTCTGTTGGATTAATATGCTGTTGTTCTATCCATCCTGACAAAGTGGATACATTTTCCAAACTGCATTTTCCAAACTGCATTTTCCATGTGACAATGTGTTTCATAAGCCTTTTCAGACACTCTGTCCTCTTGAAAACTCACGAGTAAAAAATGAGGTCTGCAGATGCTGGAGATCACAGCTGCAAATGTGTTGCTGGTCAAAGCACAGCAGGTTAGGCAGCATCTCAGGAATAGAGAATTCGACGTTTCGAGCATAAGCCCTTCATCAGGATGATGAAGGGCATCATCCTGATGAAGGGCTTATGCTCGAAACGTCGAATTCTCTATTCCTGAGATGCTGCCTAACCTGCTGTGCTTTGACCAGCAACACATTTGCAGCTCTTGAAAACTCACTCTACCTAATGTTGTGCCAGCAGCAAATTTAGGAAAAACACACCAGACGCCTTCATCCAAATTAATAATACCAATCGTGGAATGTCAAGGCCCCAGCACTGATTCCTGTAGCACTCTACTTGTAACAACCTACCAAGCCAAAACAGATCTATTTGAGACTAATCAATTTCCCTACAGCTAACCAACCATCCATCCACCAATTCTAACGAGTTACTCCCTACACCGTGAGCTGTTAGTTTACACAGTAACCTTTGATGTAGCACCTTATCAAATTTGGAGATGCCGGTGTTGGACTGGGACGTACAAAGTTAAAACTCAGACAACACCAAGTTACAGTCCAACAGGTTTAATTGGAAGCACTAGCTTTTGGAGCGACGTCCTTCATCAGGTGGTTGTGGAGGACACAATTGTAAGACACAGAATTTGTAGCAAATAAGTTCTGTGCCTTACAATTATATCCTCCACAACTACCTGATGAAGGAGCGTCGCTCCAAAACCTAGTGCTTCCAATTAAACCTGTTGGACTCTCACCTGGGGGTGAGATTTTTAACTCTGTACACCCTATCAAATGCCTCCAGGAAAACCAAGTACAGCACTTGCTGGCTGCTCCCTCAAAAGACTCAAATAAGTTATTCAAATATGACCTCCCTTTCACCAAGACCATGTCTCTGCCCGAGTTCAATGCCCCATTGGTAGCACATGAAAACACCTAACCTGCTGACCAAACATTGCAAATTTGGATAAACATATCAGAAGACATGCTTCCAATTCTCTAATACCTTTCATGACTGCAGAACAACCCATAGCATTATACCTCAACTGATGTAGCTTTCCAAGTGTTGTCATTATCATAACACAAGATATCCAGCATCCAACTTTTGCATAGTAAACGCCCACAAACATGATAATAGAATGACTACAGCCTGGAAACAGGCCATTTGGCCCAACAAGTTCACACCAAGCCCGAAAAGAGTATTCGACCCAGACCCATTCCCCTACCGTGTTACTCTACATTTCCCCTAATTGCCCATGCTAAATTGCCCATAGCATTAGGTGCATTAGTCAGAGAGAATGGGTCTGGATGGATTACTCTTCAGAGGGTCGGTGTGGACTTGTTGGGCCGAAGGTCATGTTTCCAAACTGTAGGGAATCTAAATAATCTAATGTCCCTAACCTATACATCCATGAACACTGGGTAATTTAGCATGGCCAATCCTCCTAACCAGCACATCTTTGGACTGTGCGATGAAACTGGAGCACCCAGAGGAAACTCACGCAGACACGGGGAGAATGTGCAAAATCCACACAGTCGCCGGAGGCTGGAATCGAACCCGGGTCCCTAGCGCTGTGAGGCAGCAGTGCTAACCATTGAGCCACCATGCTGCCACCCCCCCCACCCCCCATGACAACGACATCCATTTTTTGAGATATTAGTTGGGAGATAAATACTGACCCCAGGGAGTACCCTCATATTCTTCTTTAATGGAATATTTAATCATCACGAAACTACCTTAGTTTGAGATCTCACCTGAAAGACGCATTTCTGGCACTGCGGAAATATCTCAGCACTGAACAGCCAAGTCAAGGATGCTACCAGGGCTGGAGGATCTCAGCTATAGGGAGAGGCTGAACAGGCTGGGGCTGTTTTCCCAGGACCGTCAGAGGCTGAGGGGTGACCGTATAGAGGTTTACAAAATCATGAGGGGCATGGATAGGATAAATAGACAAAGTCTTTTTTCTGGAGTCAGGAAGTCCAGAACTAGAGGGCAAACATTTAGGGTGAGAGGTGAAAGATATAAAAGAGACCTAAGGGGCAACTTTTTCACGCAGAGGATGGTACGTGTATGGAATGAGCTGCCAGAGGAAGTGGTAGAGGCTGGTACAATTGCAACATTTAAGAGGCATTTGGATGGGTATATGAATAGGAAGGGTTTGGAGCGATATGGGCCGGGTGTTGGCAGGTGGGACTAGATTGGGTTGGGATATCTGTTCGGCATGGATGAGTTGGACCAAAGGGTCTGTTTCCATGCTGTACATCTCTGACTCTAATTGAGTGTGTGGTGCTGGAAAAGCACAGCTGGTCAGGCAGCATCCGAGGGACAGGAGAATCAACGTTTTGAGCAAAAGCCCTTCAACCAAGGTTTTTTTCCCCAGACTGGGGAGCCCAAAACTAGAGGACTTAGGTTTACGGTGAAAGATTTAAAATGGACCTACGGTACAACATTTTCACGCAGAAGATGGTGTGTACATGGAATGAACTGCCAAAGGAAACGGCAGAGGCTGGTGCATTTAATAGCATCCGATGGGCACATGAATAGGAAGGATTTAGAGGGATACTGGCAAATGGGACTAGATTAATTCAGGATAACTGCTCAGTGAGTTGGCCTGAAGGGTCTGTTTCCATGTTGTACTTCTCTATGATTCTAGTCACGATGATGTGAATGTGCTGGCATTGGACTGGGGTGGACAAAGTTAAAAAATCACAACAGCACTGCGAAAGCCCATACGCCCAAATAAACCTGCTGGACTATAAACTGTTGTTGTGTGATGTTTAACTCTCATAATGATGGCATCTTTAATACGAACAAGAAGGCAGGCAAGACCTTGGTTTGAGATCTCACCTGAAAGTGGCATCTCTGGCACTCCCTCACCACTGAAGTGATTACCCAGGGCTAAACATCAGACCAATGGCTCCCCAAACATCCTGGAATGGCAATACAAGAGGGATTCTAACAACACAGCCATCCTAATTCAGTCTCCCAGAAATATTTCAACAAAAAAAAAGACATTGCTGGAAAAGTTCTGCAGGTCCGGCTGCATCTGGGGAGACAAATCAGAGTTAATCCTTCAGATCAAATGAACCCTCCTCAGAAATATTGGCCATGCCTTACACCTCTAGTACTACACTGTTCAAAAAGATGTCAAAAAAAATGAAACATTAGAGCAGCAAGGAAAGATTACAGTAACAGGAAGCGACTGAAAGTGCCAACTCGTAATGGTCTTGAACTGTTCAACCATACACAGAGAGAAAATGAACAGATTCACTGCCTTAGTTTTGTAAAAAAAACAAACATGGGAACTTACCCTGTAGGACAAGTTACACCAGAGTGTCAAAGTGTGGGCATGGCAAATTCTCAAAACTCGTTAAGCAAATTATTTTTATTTTTAGAAGTAACCTTGGTAGGTTTGAAGCCTCAGGAAAATTTGGTCCCCCACCCTCAAGAAATACTTTAAAAAGATGGGCAATGATCCTTGTTTTTTCAGATAAACGTGGGTCAAAAAGATTTGAAGAAAAGAGATTTTTAAAGAGGTGTTTTTGTTTTGACAAAACACCCAAGATATAGGAGTTTGAACACGAAAGAGAAAAGGTATTACGACATACTTTGCCTGGAGATATTTGTCTGATTTTTTGGGGTTAATTGGATGGTGATGGGGGAGGGGGTGGTTTTTGTTGAAAGATTTCAGGAAATGAGTGACGAAATGGATCTTATTCTTTTAAAAAATTAAAAAGTTTGTGAAATTAAAAAGGTTGGGGGAGGTGTTGGTGGAAAGACCAAGTTCATTGTTGTCTCAGGAGCTGTCTCTGAAATCACTCGCCTCCATTTTCTGGCGAAACGCACAGATCAGGAACATTCCCACAAAATGTCTCTCCCTTCTGTTAAAAGGAATTCGAAACTAACTCCAGATCAGACAGGAAAAACAAAACAAACAAAACGCGGCCGCTTACGAAGGGGCGATAAATCCGTTGCCCACACCAAAACCCCCCTCGCTCCCCCGATAACCCCCTCCAAGACTCCGGCCTCGCATCCAGGCTTCCAGCGGGTTTTCCTAGAGGCGCCTCGGGGCCTCAGCGACGCTCAGCCCCGGGGCGCCTCTTACGACAGGCCGAGGCTTCGTTGAGGTACCGGATTTTTTTTTCCGACGACGACGACAGCGATTTGGGTGATGGGGGGGGGTGCTGCGTGGAAAACAAGAGTCGACTTTGGGTGGGGAGGAGGGGATTGGGGTAGCGGAAAGGTTAGGGTCGGCCGGCCTGGGATCGGCATAACCGAGTGAGGTAGAGGCGACGGCAAACGCGGCCTAGGCCTCAGGCTCCATTAACGCATCCAAGCAGCTCGAGCCACCGAGCGCTCGCGTTCTCTCTCTTTCGCACACTCCCTGGGTCCGCCAAAAAAAACCCGCTTCGGCCGCGATCGGGTATTTCCGTCAGACCTCCCCCTTCCCACCCGCGAGAAAAGGGGGCGGGTTCCCGATGATTAATCGGATACGAGCGGCTCGACCAATCGCCGCTGTACCGGCCGCCTCATTTCCATACGCCGGCGTTCGAGCCCGTGCGGTGCCGGCGATGGTGACCCCGTAGCCGACTGAAATCTATATAAAGCGGCGCACAAGCGCTGGAGCTTTCAGATGCGCTTTGAGCGCACCCGGAGTAGGAGGGAAAAAAAGGGAGGGGGCCAAATCTTAGGTTGGGGGCGGGCTAGTTCCTTCGAAGGCTGGCCCACGGTTGGGAGGGCTTACCGGTGCGGTTGTGACCGCTTCGTCTGTGAAAGTAGGGGTTTTTTTAACCGTTTTCGCTTTTAAAGAAAAATTACGCTTTTATATCCCTCTCTCTCCGCCCCTGACGAGACGCCGCTTGACTGCTGGGAGTTTGAACCATGCAAGGACCTCCTTCCGGAGATAGCGCATGCCCACTGCGCACCATCAAAAGGGTCCAATTTGGAATCCTCAGTCCAGATGAGATGGTATGTGCTGGGTTTGATTTCTACTTTGCCAAAGGTGAAGAGAGGGGGTTTTAGAGGTTTTTTCACTTGCTATTGGCTTTTCTCAACTCAAATTGCACCTAACTATTAATTTTTTTCTTTTAATTTGTGTAATGCTACCCTTTATTAAGCTAGGTGGAAAGTCTTGTCTGTTACTTATCTTATTTCCTTTCAGTATGTATGTCAGACCAAGCATTTGCTTGCGTTTTACATATAATCTATCTTTTAAGACTTGTAAAAGTGTTATAATTTGTGTAAATTCTTCAAATGAGTTACTCTTGGGGTAACTGATGTATAAAGTGTGTTTTTACACTGAATGCTTTCTCTCTGCCCCCAGCCCTGTTCCTTTTAAAACTTTTCTTTACGCAACTCAGATTTACATGTGGCATGGTTTTGGACTGTTGCCAGTTCAGTGTTGACTTTATCTGGAGAAAGTGGAGCCTCGTACACTTCACCCATCCAGTTGTATAATCCTCCTTTCATAACTGATTTAAAGGGATGTTGTCTTGGACCCAGTGCGTGTTCTTTCATTGAGTCGGCAAATTACTGCCTTGACTGTGGAATTCAGCTGTTGCACTTCAGAAGGTTTTTTGTTTTAAACTTAAAAATATTAAGTCTCATTTTTGGGCCACTTTTTTAAAAAAAACACTTTCCCAGTTTTTGTGATCAACTTGTAAGCTCTTAAACTGATTTGACTAGGACATGATATGAAATTTTTAACCCTTTATTTCTTCAGATGCACCTGACCCCTGAATATTTTAGCACTTTCCATTTCACTTGAGTTTGTGATATGAAAGTGTTCGCTGAGCTCTTCCATTTTAGTATTGATTAAAATGGCGCAAAGTACTGATTTCCCCAATTTATACCCTGCAAAGCCATTGAGGCACAGATTCTTGAAGTCAAGTAGGCTGTCTTTGCTGTCAGATTGTAATGTGCTTGCACGCCTTTGGAGGCTTGCTATTTGGACTGGGCTAATTGGTCTGGCTGCAGATGATTCCATTTGGGCTACTGTTCTCAATCCCCATGTTCCTCATTCTGTAATGTATCAGGCTTCAACTGTAAACCAGCCCAAATTGATGTTGCCATCTCAATGTGAAAAACTGGATGTAGATGGTACCCACTTCCTGGTTTAACCAGGATTGTAAAGATGCTTCGTGGTCAAGTTCTAGACAGGGACTAGATTATTTTTAGACTTGCTGCAAACCTTTGTGCCTTTACCTGCATGGGGTAGCACAGTGGCTTGGTGCTGAGCACTTCTGCCTCCCACTGCCAGGGAGCCAAATTTGATGCCAGCCTTGGGCAACTGTTTGGAGTTTTTATTCCCCCTTTGCCTGTGTGGGTTTCCTGCCACAGACCAAAAGTGTGCAGGTTAGGGTGAGCTGACCATGCTAAATTGTCCCATAGTGTCCAGGCATGTGTAGGTTAGGTGAAACTGAGAAAATGCTGGAAAATCTCAGCAGGTTTGGCGACATCTGTAAGGAGAGAAGAGCTGACGTTTTGAGTCTTACTGACCCTTTGTCAGAGCTTTGATTAAAGGGTCAGTTAGACTTGAAACATCAGCTCTTTTCTCTCCTTACAGATGCTGTCAGACCTGTTGAGATTTTCCAGCATTTTCTCTTTTGGTTTCAGATTCCAGCATCTGCAGTAATTTGCTTTATAATGTGTAGGTTAGGTGCTTAAGTCAAGGTAAATATTGGATAATAGGGTAGGGGGAATGGATCTGGGTGGGTTACTCTTCAGAGGGTTGGTGTGGACTTGGTTGGGGCTGAAGGGCCTGTTTGCACACAGTAGGGATTCTATACATTGTAATGTTCTTTCAAGGATTATGGAAACCTGACTGGTAGGTGTCAACATGATCTAGTTGAGTATTGGAGCAAACTTGAGCCTGAATTGTATAAAGTGCTCTTCCAGTTGGATAATCTCTAACATTTTTCTTTGAAGTTGCTTGGAATGTTGAAAGTGTTGAGTAAAGTGCTTTGTTTCTCCGTCCTGACCTTTCATCCCCTTTAATGGCCACAAATGGGGTCCTACTGCAACATCCAATCTTCTGCAGGGTGATCTAATCTTCCACTTTGGACCTTCCACAGCTGCCTGAGAGTCAGAAATGGTGTTTCAACAGCAATCAGAAGACTGGAAATGTTTGTGCTGCTTTTTAAGCAGGGATGCTATGGAATGTTATCCTCAGCTGTGTATTGACCATATATGATGGACTGGTTCATGCATTAACTTACATAAATGCCCCTTCAGAAATGCTCTAAATTACTCCTGGCATCTTGGACCTCCATCTATCTGTGCTACCCTGAGGCTTGTACAGCCCCAGTTTACTGACACCAGGAAAGTCTGCAATTATCATAGAATTGTACTGCTCAGTTCCATTGGTGATGCACAAGCCAGACCCAAGCTCTGAAATCCAGGCAACTACTCTGGATTAATGTGTATATTCTACTGGAGGTATCTTGGAATGTTGGTTGAGACTGATGTTGAGTGTGAAGTGCTGTAAATGTACAAAGATTTGCTCTCCGTGGGGTATATTAATGATTTTTGTATTCTTGAGTCTGTGATAAATAAAGTGGAAATTACTAATTGAACTCTGTCGCAATTGTTTTATATTTTGCCCCATTCTTACCTGCCCTCACCATTGCTAGTTTCAAAACAATGCTATTCTATGGTTATCACTGGACAGAATCCATTAAGGTAGACAACACTGCTTCCCTCGCTCCAGCTAGCTTTCCACGTTCAGTGCAATAGTCCAGACTAACTTGCATATTGTACTTCACAATCCAGCCTTCTGAATGTGCTGATTGGCTCCCCATCAATAATACATTTCCATAATGTACTTTACTACAACAATAGTTCCAAGAGTGAAAGTTCAGTATCACAAGAGCACATTGTAAACCCCTCTAGCCCAAATTAACCAGAAAGTTCCAGAGCTCAGACAGCTAAGGATGAAATTGGAGGCTGGATCTCCAGCAAACCCTGGCTCCAATCTGGTAATTTAGTAGTAAATGCTTTTTGTGCGGTCTGAGATATTGTCAGTCTGCTCATAAACTTCACAGCACAGATGACTGTTCAGTCTGTCAGCTTGTCTCTTCGACAATTCCTTGTTATCCCACTCAGTTTCCCCACAGCCCTGCAAAATGTTCCTGTGAAGTAAAAGTCCCGTTCTACACTTAATCTGCTTGTATCTCTCTCTACAGTGGTGAAATGTTTTATAGATAGCTACAGACCTAATTACAAACAGGTATATTAAAGCAAACCCAACTTACCTTTGAATTCGTTATCTTCCCTGAACGCAACTTTTACAACAATGCCTTTTTTGTTTGAGGTGGGCACGTATTCATTCCATCCAATTAGTTTCATGTTTTTAGATCCCTGCCTGTGATTCATAGCTCACTCCTTGTTCTTTGGGTCAGACCTGTTGAGAATGCAGAGTTATAGCTAACTGCTCCCAGTGGTCTGCATTGAGTGGTTAGAACTGGGATTGACCAGAAGCATAAAGGAGATGGAGTAGAGATACTCCTATCATGAGTGGCTTTGATAGAGTAAACCTGGAGAAATGATAACCACAGTTGGTAGGGTTGGGAGCTGGAGGGGTGTTGCTTTGACCAGCCCTCATGGAGCTGAATGGAGGCAGGATGTGTTTCCATGCAACATGATTCAGTACATGTTATCTGAAGGAGTGTTCAAAACTGCTTCAGTGGAAATTTGCTGAAGGAAATTGGGTCAACTCAAACATGAATTGAGCCAGGGTATGGTTTCAAGAGCCAGTCCAGGCATAATGGGCAGCACCTATTCTATGGATTGTACCCAGTATTACTGGGGTTTCTGACCTAACCCCACAAGGGCCTACTGACACAGTCCAATGTGCTGTCTGGTGGAGTTGGCTTCTGTGAAATGATCTGTGACTGAGTAATGGCTCCTGAGTTCTCTGGAGGCGACAGTTCCTACATCCCAGAGAAAACAATCCTGCATAACCCACTTTGGTACACCTGTAGCATTTAACAGGCTAACTGAATCATTGATCCATTTGTTGCTGTCAAGGGGCCGGTTAGTGGTTTCCTTGCACCTTCCATTTGTTTCACTCAGAGCCTCTACACCTTCTCTTCCCCACCCTGACCCCACAAAAAAGTATGGTGAGAGCTGTCTGAGATTGTACACTGAATCTCCCAAGAGTAGAAGAGACTGGGGTTTCAACCTTTATGCTTGATCTGACTTTACATGGCATGCAGCCAGCGCTGGTCATCTTTCCCCAGGAGATCTGTCTTGGAGGCTTATGTCCCATGCCATTGCTACAAAATGGTGTATAGCTAAAGGCTGCTTTGAGCCTATTTTTCCTGAGCAGGCAATTTATGTGGACCCTGAGAGGGCAAGAATCACATGATCTTGTGCCATTGCAGTTCTGAGACTTAAATGTGTTGGGACATCTCACCAGCTCTAACCCTGTCCAGACTTAAGTTGTGATTGGTTCTTTGAGCAGTCTCACAGTAACCTCTTAAAACATCAACTGGCCAAGCAGCATGAGATCAGAAAAGTGGATAACTTTTTTCAATCTGATTCTAGTTGGCAATTAAAAGGCCATTCTCTGAAGTGCAGAGATGAGCGTAGGAAGGTGAAAGCCCTAGGTAGGAGTGATGGTATGACCAGTTGGGTGATGGCCTAAAGGAGCCAAGGATTTTTTTAAAAAAGTGGCTACACCTGGGAGCAGTAGTTACCATCTGAGCCCAGAATAGAGGTGCTGCTTTAGTGTGTGGTGCTGTCACTGTTGGTACAGAGGTGAAAAATGAGAATTTGGATTTTGTCAGTCTGGCCTGTTCACAGAGGCCCTATCCTCTAAAACAGCTTGTTGAGTTCTCTGATCTTCCATGAGGAAGACCCATGTAATGGGGGCGGTTTGTGCTGCCAGTCTAACGATCGTTGTGCACCCTTCTGGTTGTTCCAGTATTTACACGATTCCTTGTGTCTGATTCCAAAGCACTGGCCAATCGGCTGTTCAGTCTGGAAGCTATTGGAATGTAAGAATAGCTTGCTACACAGCAAGATACCACATGTAAATGAACCAACCGACCCCTTTGACCTTGCTACTGCTAATAATCATAGTCAGGAGTTAAGGCAAGTTTCTTTACCCAGAGATTGCTTTCTCTTTCTGAGCAACTCCCATCTCTGACCAAGTCTTTTGGCCATCTTCCCTTACATCCCCTTACTGGGGTTGGTATCCATTTTTGTTTATCATTTAGTTGTGTAAAGAACTTTAGCATTTTTACCATAACATTCCATGTAAATACAAGCTAATGTAGAAATCTAATGGCACTAGTTTATACTTCTGGGGACAAGATAAACCAGGGAGAAAAGGGAACTATACTGGGAGGGTGACATGGAGAGTGTGGGCTGGAGGGAGTGCATGAAGGCTTGCATAGACCAACTGTAAGAAATTGGCATGTGTGTGCTGCAGACCTGCAGGTAAAGAATTCCTGTTTTACTGCCTTTCCCCAGAAACGAATGTCTGTTACTGAAGGAGGGATCAAGTACTCGGAGACCACAGAGGGAGGCCGGCCCAAACTGGGTGGCCTGATGGACCCTCGCCAAGGAGTCATCGAGCGCACGGGACGATGCCAGACCTGTGCAGGTGTGTGCTTTCCCCTGGAAACGTACCTCCCAGTGCTTAAAGCCAGATCTCTCGACACTCCCCATACTTCCTGTGTCCTTGTTTGATGGCTATTTCTGTCATGTCTCTATCATCTGTGCAATAATCCCTTTTATTTCTGTTGTCCTTCTCTTAATCAGATTTTTGCATGTTCTTGGAAACAGTTGTGATACTGTAATGATACTGGGTTTGTGGATCAGAAGACCAAGTCAAACTCCTGAAAGGTGGAGAATTTAAAGTTAATGCAATCAATTTTAGAATAAAAATGCTCAGGAATAGTGGAACTACCAGATGTTATAAAATTCTGCGTTGTGGGTCTCTAGGGCCTAAAGGAAAAGTTCCCGTCTTGGGAGGGAGATGTAGGGTTGGTGGCTAATATTCCTATCTCTAGTCGGTGTTATCTTGTTTGTGATGAGGTCCAGTTACACTGTTTACATTAGAAGTGACAATTCTGGAGCGTTTCCTGTTTTTGTTGGGAGTTGGAGCGTGCACACTTCCTGAAACAGGACTACCTGATCCAGGTCTGCACTGTTTCATTCCAGTTATAGGGAGAGGCTGGGCCTTTTTACCCTGGAGTGTCAGAGGCTGTGGTTGATGGAGGCTTATGAAATCAGGAGGGGCATGGATAAGGTGACTAACCAAGGTCTTTTCTCCAGGCTAGGGGTACCCAAAACTGGAGAGTGTAGTTTCAGCTGAGAAGAGTGGTTTTAAAAGGGACCTGGATAGTATTTTCAGTGGAGCGTGTATGGAATAAACTACCAGAAGATATAGTGGAAGTGAGTACAACTAGAACATTCAAAAGCTGTTTGGACAGGTATGTGGACAGAAAGGTTTAGGGATAACCTCATGACCGTGGTTGAATTGAGCTGTACGGTATAGTTTCTGTACTATATGACTTGACTCTGCTCAATACTCCCAATAGAGCCAACCTATAATAAGCTGCTAACACAGTAGAGTATCCCAGGATGTTGTACAGCGTTGCCAGGCTAAAGTCTGGCCCCTGACCGAACAAGAGCTGTTCCAGCAGGTAACCAATACCTACTTGTTGATCTTTGGAAGGAGGATAGAGTGAGTGTCCTTAAGGGATGAGTTCCAGAGCTTGGGGACCAGACAGCTGGAAGCAAGGCCACTGGTGGAATGAGGGAAATTGAGGGGAAGCGCCAGAGATTTGTAACCAGAAGCCAGGGTGGGTCAGTGACATCAGATGTGTAATTCAGCTTTTTGAAGTCAGTCTATTCTAGTCGTCTTACACTCCCCATTTCTCCAGGGTGTTGTAATTAAACACACAGCTTTCAAATGGTATCAAAAGGGAATTTCTCTTTTGATATTTGTCAGACTATCTCTGGTCTCCGCTCTCTCCAATACCCTCTGGATATCTCAAACCCCCAAATATTCTGGCTGTTTTCCACCAGCTGAGTTGGGGAATGAGGGGAAATTCAGACAGTTTGAACTTTCACCCACATTTCCTGCATTTCTCTCTCTTTTGGATTTGTAAGTTTTGAAATGATCTTGTCATTTCTAGCATCTATTTTGTACAGCACTCGTCCACTGGAAGTCACCAGTAGTTTTGTGTAGAGTCTGTGTCATTGACACTCTGACCCATTGTCGTTCTCCCTCCTTGGTGTGGAGGAGGTTTCTGGGTGGGGATTGGTGAGGGGGCTGGTTTAAGGTGGATTTGGATAGACCCTGTTGGGGAAACCTCTAGTTCTACCTCAGTAACATCCTCTGGCCTTCTCAGTATATGGAATGATTTAGTGGGTGGGATATGAATGAAATGCCTCTCAGAAAACAGGACATCATTTTAAAGCCATTCATTGTGGAATTGACTGGCCCCCTGTGTTTGTGGTTTCTTTAACTAGACCTGGTTGTGTTTTTGGGTGGCCCTCCTGTTCAGGAATAAGGAATCCTGGCTGATATTGCCTGAGAGGATCAGAAGTGAGCCATGTTCTCCGGTGTATCTGACAGTCTGTTGTCTCCACTTTGTAGGTAACATGACTGAATGTCCAGGTCACTTTGGACACATCGAACTGGCAAAGCCTGTCTTTCATGTTGGCTTTCTTACAAAGACGATGAAAGTTCTCCGATGTGTCTGTTTCTTCTGTTCCAAGTTGCTGGTAGATTCTGTAAGTAGCATTTTCTTTGCATTATATTTCCAGTCTCATGAGCGAGCTTCCTGCTAGTATTTCTGTTCCGAAGGATGGCAGGAGGCACATATCGGACTGTCCTATTCCTCCCTCCCCCTGTGTTTATCTAGCTTCCCTTCAATGCATTGATTACTGTAGAGTCTGTTGAGGGTGGGCAATGGTGCATTTCCTCATCATGTGGGACTGCTGCTGCTCTGTAGCTCCCTGAGGGTGAGAACTGTTGGTATCACTTGGTGAGAAAACTGGGCAGGAGGACACCGTTTGGGTTGCTTCACCTGTGCTTCAGGTGAAGATACACGCGTGTGAGCGGTTGGTCTAACCATCAGGAGATCTGTCTCTTCTTGTCACTAGAATAATCCCAAAATCAAAGACATCCTGATGAAGTCGAAAGGGCAGCCCCGGAAACGCCTGACTCATGTCTATGAGCTGTGTAAAGGGAAGAACATCTGTGAAGGTGGCGAGGAGATGGACAACAAGTTTGGAGTGGAGCAGCAGGAGGGTGAGGAAGATCTCACCAAGGAGAAGGTAATCACCTCCGCATTCCTATAAGGCCATTCGTACACTGGGTCACAGGTCACTCCAAGCAATCCGGTTCGATTCCCTTTCACCACACGTTGGCCCCTTGCGATGCTCTTTCTGATTTCATACCTTGCTGCTAAACTTGTCAAACCACTCCCTGGTGCCACATGGTTGGCATTCTCACCACTTCATTTCTCCTGAATCCCTGTTGGTGGGGGGGGGGCGGGGTATAAAGTCAATGTACAGCACAGGAACAGACCTCTAGGTCCAACCAGTCCATGCACAGCAGATATCCAAAATTAATCTAGTCCCATTTGTCAGCATTTGGCCCATATCCCTCCAAACCCTTCCTATTCTTATACCCAAACAGCATTTAAAAGGCATCTGGAATTGTACTAGCCTCCACTTCCTCTGGTAGCTCATTGCGCACACGCACCACTCTCTGCATGAAAATGTTGCCTCCTACGTCCTTTTGTTTTTCCCCATTCACCTTTAAATGTATACCCTCTAGTTTTGAGCTCCCCTACCCTGGGGAAAGACCTAGGGTGAATAGCTAATCTATGCCCCCCATTGAGCTTCTATATGGTCACGTGTCAGTTTCCAGTGCTCCAGGGAAACAGCCGCAGCCCACCCAGACTTTCCTCATTGTTCAACCCTCCAGCCTCTCTCTGGGTTATCAGTGTTTGTTTCTGTCTTCCCCATTAGGCCACTGTTGGAATATTGTGTGCAATTCCAGTCTCCTTCCTCTCGGAAAGATGTTGTGAAACTTGAAAGGGTTCAGAAAAGATTTACAAGGACATTGCTGGGGTTGGAGGATCTGAGCTACAGGGAGAGGCTGAACAGGCTGGGGCTGTTTTCCCTGGAGCGTCGGAGGCTGAGGGATGACCTTATAGAGGCTTTCAAAATTGAGGGGCATGGATAGGATAAATAGGCAAAATCCTTTTCCCTGGGATCGGGGAGTGCAGAAATGGATGGCATATGTTTAGGGTGAGAGGGGAAAGATAAGAGACCTAAGGGGCAACTTTTTCGCACAGAGGGTGGTACGTGTATGGAATGAGCTGCCAGAGGAAGTGGTGGAGACCGGTACAATTGCAACATTTAAGAGGCATCTGGATGGGTATATGAATAGGAAGGGTTTGGAGGGATATGGGCTGGGTGCTGGCAGGTGGGACTTGATTGGGTTGGGATATCTGGTCGGCATGGACGGGTTGGACCGAAGGGTCTGTTTCCATGCAGTACATTCTGACTCAGTGACTCTATATCAACCTGGCCAAGTCTTTATTAGTGGAATGTGCTGTGGCTGGTAAGTGTGAGTTGTGTGGTTTGTCCCTGCTTCAGGGTCATGGAGGCTGTGGTCGCTACCAGCCTCGCATCCGGAGGGTGGGTCTGGAGCTCTACGCAGAATGGAAACACGTAAATGAAGACTCTCAGGAGAAGAAGATCCTGCTGAACCCCGAGAGGGTGTACGAGATCTTCAAGCGGATAACAGATGAGGAGTGTGTGATCCTGGGCATGGATCCTAAGTACGCCAAGCCAGAGTGGATGATTCTGACAGTCCTTCCTGTCCCACCACTCTCTGTGCGTCCAGCTGTTGTCATGCAAGGCTCTGCCCGGAACCAGGTACTGTCCTCACTGGGAGTTGCCATCAGAGCATTGGGCATTTCATGGAAAAGCAGAATATAATGGGTAGTGCAGAGACAGGAGGGCGGACAATGGGGAGAAGTGAGGAGGCACAGACTAGGGAATGAGGGAGACACGAGGGACAGGCCTCAGGATTGGGGTTGTGGTTGAGTGGAAGTCGGGGTGGGTGGGGAGGAGGAGAATGATTGTTTTTTTTTGTACAGGGATGAGTGGTAAGGCATGGAGCCAGAGTAGGCAGCATCAAGCGCAGAGCAAGAGATGGGTGTGTGGTTCCAGAGTAGCAATTTGCCAGTGTTTGTCCTCCTGAATGGTATCCAAGTTGAACATCCACTTAGATGGCTGGGGTCTGTATCCAGTCAGCTTTGGATTACTGAGCACTGGTATATACACATGGCTGGTCGTTTGTGTGGGGAATCACGGCAGCTGTCTCCCAGCAGGACTCTGTCATATGGAAAATGAGAAAGGGGGTCAGCGAGAAAGGGAGCATGAGCAGGATGGGGTAAGCCCAGTGTTTCCAGCTGCTGTTTGCCAGTCAGGGTTGGCGTGCTTGGTGACAACTTGGAAATCTAACCTGGAGTTTTCTTTCAGGATGACCTGACCCACAAACTGGCTGACATTGTGAAAATTAACAACCAACTGCGTCGGAATGAACAGAATGGAGCTGCAGCTCATGTCATTGCTGAGGATGTCAAACTCCTGCAGTTTCACGTGGCCACCATGGTTGATAATGAGTTACCTGGACTACCGAGGGTAAGTGTGGCTGGGCACTGTCAACTGCTGAGGGGAAGAGGGGAAAAGCAGAGATCGCTTCATCTGTGTTCCCATCTGTGGGAATGGATGCCAGTCATGAGTTCCAGCTGTGTCACATTAAAGCTATAAGGACAGTGGTGAGGCCTGTTCCGGAGTACCGTGTGCAGTTCTGGTCACCCTGTTACAGGAAGGAGATTATTAAACTCAATAGAGCGTTCAGAAAGAGATTTACCAAGATGTTGCTGGGACAGGAGAGAGTAGACAGATCGGGACTTCCTTCTCTGGAGTGGGGGTGGTTGAGAGGTGACCTTAGAGCTTTATAAAATCATGAGGGCTATAGAGAAGGTAAATGGCAGGTTTCTTTTCCCTTGGGTGGGGGTTCGAAGACTAGGGAGTATATTAAGGTGAGGGGAGAAAGATTTTAAAGACAAGGAGCAAATGTTTATGCTGGTTCAAGTGTGGAATGAACTTTCTGGGAAGTGGTGGGTGTGGGTACGTCTTGAGAAGGACATTTGGATAAGTGCGTGAATACAAAATGTTGGGAGGGATCTGGCCAGGAGCAGGCAGGAGGGACTGGTTTAGTTTGGGTTTATGCTCGGCGTGGATTGGTTGGGCCATCTCTTTCTGTGCTGGATGAC
Source organism: Hemiscyllium ocellatum (assembly GCF_020745735.1). Lineage (NCBI taxonomy): Eukaryota > Metazoa > Chordata > Chondrichthyes > Orectolobiformes > Hemiscylliidae > Hemiscyllium > Hemiscyllium ocellatum. Next base: position 2,721,323 of record NC_083444.1, on the reverse strand, counting down.
TCTTGGTTCCTAACCAGTAAGTGTTGTGGGGAGTAGAGGAGAAGCTGAAAGTGTTCACCTTTGGGAGTGACAGTTTTAAAGACTGAGAATATCAGCTTAGCCCACTGACCAGAGCTAATGTCCATGCTGGATCTACCAGGATCAGCATCCGAATCCAGGACTTCACCCTGGACTCTCTGAGCATGGGCTGCCCTGTGAAAGTTGCCACTGTTTGAGGCATTAAAGCAGGGTCATGTGTGGCATGAAGGATCCCACCACTGTGGTAGAAAGGAGAGCTTATTCCTCAGTGATGTCACGATGCTGGATTCTCTTTTCAAATCCTTTGAGATGTGGGCACTGCTGGCTGGGCCCAGGAATTATTCTGTCCCTAATTGGCCCTTGGGACGATTGTGGACTGTCTCCTTGAATCACTACAGTTTGATTACTTGATGTTTATGGAACCTTAGTGCCCAAACATCATCTTAAAAAAGCCACCAGGCTGACAGCTGTGGATTATTTGTGCTTCAGGATGTGGGGAGTCAAGACAGGTGCTATACAAGGGACCAAGCTTTCACTCTGGTGCTCATGAGGTAACATCTGTTCTGTGTTTCAAACCAGCAGCAGTTTGAAGTCTTACCATCCAGTCGTGAGAGCAAGTACCCGGTTTGCCGAGTCAATGCTGCCACTCCTGTGCTGTGGAGTTCTGCTGATTCTGCTTTTGTTTTAAATCTCAGGCGATGCAAAAGTCAGGCCGCCCACTGAAGTCCCTCAAACAGAGGCTGAAGGGGAAGGAGGGGCGTGTCCGTGGGAACCTGATGGGCAAACGTGTGGATTTCTCAGCCCGTACTGTCATCACACCTGATCCCAACCTCTCCATCGATCAGGTCGGTGTGCCACGGTCCATCGCTGCCAACATGACCTTCCCAGAAATCGTCACACCATTCAACATCGACAGGTTGGTGCATCTCGCCTGCACAGCAGTGGCTGCCTGGTTTTATTCCCTGTTGGATAGGGAGTATCCCCTCTCTGATCAAAGTGTCTCTGAAATGCCTTGACCATGTGGGGCAGTTAACACATTGATAATGATGCTCATTGAAAGATCACTGGTTAACCCTGCAAGGCCTGGGTCATTATTCAGCATCATTGAGGGGTCTCTGATGCTCTGTGCTGTACAGCAGTTTGACTGTTGGTTTGTGATTTCTTACAGACTCCAGGAGTTGGTGAGGAGAGGTAACAACCAATATCCAGGCGCCAAGTACATCATCCGAGACAACGGGGATCGAATCGATTTGCGATTTCATCCCAAACCCAGCGACCTTCATCTGCAAATTGGCTACAGGGTCAGTGGGAAATGCTTGTTTTAAGAGGTGCCTGTAGCTGGGGTTTAACCTGACCAGAAGTGTCACTGCTACTGTAGAACTAGAGCACAGTCCAGATCTCAAATGTGCTCTTGCTTGGTGTTGTGGGCGCAAAAGGTGCTACAGAAATGCACATCCTTCCCCCAGCATGTTTAGAGTTCTCAAGATTGTTTGGCCTTTAGGAAGGGAACCTGTCCTGTCAGCTCAGCCCAGAGTAAACTATCCTGTTCCTCAGGTGTTTGTACTTGGAAGCTGCAGTTCAGACCAGGCTGAACGTGCTGTACTGTGTGGGAGAGCAGGATGTTTAGTCTCATTGAAAGCTGCCTTGTGCTGTGCGTGCACCTGCCACTTACAGTATGTCCGTACATTCTAGGTGGAAAGGCACATGTGCGATGGTGATATTGTCATCTTCAACCGACAGCCCACCCTGCACAAAATGTCCATGATGGGGCACAAAGTGCGGATCCTGCCCTGGTCAACCTTTCGTCTCAATCTCAGGTGAGTGTCTGTATGTTTCTGTCGATGTTAGCCCTGTATATGTGGCTGTGTACTCAGCCCCTCAGCCTTCTGCCATTACCCTCAATCGTGCAAGTGCTTTGCAATTGGCTAGTTGGTCAGTGTCTTTGGAAGGGGGGATTGACTGCATGTGACATCTGTATTTGTCTGGAGTATTGCGGGTGCTTTAGCTGACTGAGATTACCCTCTGTTGAATTGCTGGCCATGGGAGCAGAGTCTGCTTTCAATCCTTATCGTGATGACTTCTCACTCAGCTCATGTTGCTGATCTAGAATATTTCTGACTCCAGATTGATGCATCAATGAGGCACTGAGTTAAGAACTAAAGCAAAAACCAGGTATAATGTGCAATGTCTGTGCAGTAAAAGAACCAGGTGATGGTAAAACATGACTGGCTTGGATAATCCAGCCAGGACTCCATGTACAGACTGCTGTACTCTTGTGGTCTCTGGCAGTATATTGTTCCGTAGGGTTGGCAGTGTTTTTAAAGGAGTCTCAGCAGCTTTTCTTTGTCTCTGTACAGTGTGACCACTCCGTACAATGCCGATTTTGATGGTGATGAAATGAATCTTCACTTGCCCCAGTCCCTGGAAACCCGAGCTGAGATCCAGGAGCTGGCCATGGTGCCCAGGATGATCGTCACCCCTCAGTCCAACAGACCCGTTATGGGCATTGTGCAGGACACACTGACAGCTGTCCGCAAGTTCACCAAGCGAGATGTCTTCATGGACCGGGTAAGACCTGCAGTTTGTTTTCAAACAGACCGTTCAAGTTCTGGGTTCTAAATTGTCCTTCTGATGCCATCCCCCTCCATTCCCTATCAGCTTTGAGCTGAGTGAACCAACTGCAGTCAGGACTGAGAATCAAAGATGGTCATTCTCATCGGCGACAAAATCCCAGGCTGGTTCCCGATGCTTCCGTGGGGTTTTACTGGGGTGGACTCGGCAGCAGCTTAGCAGGGGAAGCCATTTCTCAACCAGCGCTCGAATCTGTGGAGAGTTTCCCAGCACGGGGAACACCCATTACTCCAGTGCTTCAGAACAGTGACTATGCAGGGTGGCTGTAATGCCCTTCATGGTAGAATAGCCATCCAATGTTAGTATCTTCAGGCTGAGTCAATATCTGGAACACACACTCCCTTGGGGTGTAAGTGGTAATGCCATTGATGTTTGATTCCAGGAAACCTCTGACTTATCTTTTTTTTTGTTCCTCCTTGCCCCAGGGTGAAGTCATGAATCTTTTGATGCATCTCTCAACCTGGGATGGGAAAGTTCCCCAGCCTTCCATCCTGAAACCAAGGCCACTGTGGACTGGCAAGCAGATCTTCACCCTGGTCATCCCAGGCCACATCAACTGTATCCGGACACACAGCACCCACCCAGATGAAGAGGACAATGGCCCTTATAAACACATCTCACCGGGTGATACAAAGGTCAGTCCCAGCTGCTTTCTGCCTGAGTCCCCAGTTACTCGTGCCCAAAATTGTGCAGTTTTCAGTCTTCTTTGATTATCTGATTGGAAGATTTCTGGACCAGATTCTGCGCAGGAGCTGAGGATGGAGTTGGTTGTTGTATTTCCAGCAGCTGACATGGCTGTCCACTCCCCACTTGGCCTTCCTCCCTATTCCACCCTCCCATCCCCAAAACCTTCCTCACCCCATCAGCATAACCTTGTCCAACTTGTTTTTTGTTTTTGTTTTAACATGTATCAACATTCTCCTTGCCCTGAATGGGGCCAGCTTCCACATTGTGATCACTCTCTCTCTGGGTGAAAAAGCTTACATTGAGTTTGATTTGATGGCCTGTAGTTTTGGTTACCAAGTGGAGACTTGTCTCTGTCTACCCTATCAACACCTCCCTACCCCTGCACACCAAAATCATACGGGGCCTCTCCCATAGAGTCGCAGGAGCCCTAACCTGTTTCTGAAGTAAATTACCCTGTTCCCGAGTCATTCCCCTCCATGTTTATTGCCTCTATACCCTTGCTGTATGATGGAAACTGGAGCTTTGCACTGTATGCCACGTATGGAGTGTAATCCCCACTGGAACCGTCATTGTCACTGTCTCTTGGTTCTTGTTGGGATAATGTTAACGCTAGGGCAGTGAGAGTGTGGCAGCGGAGGTGGAGAAATATAGGTGAGATTACAACATATCCAAGCTCATTCTTTGTCTTTTTGTAAATATTGGAAGATTAAATTAGTTAGTTCCAGATCTGAGTAACACATTATTAAATATCTGAATCTTAGCGGCCTCCTCCAGCAGAGTTGGACAAAGCAAAGCCATCTGGGCCCCTGAAGTGTTAGTCCTGAGTTTGTTCCCTGGTACTGTAGAGCAGAGACTGTGCCTAATGCTGCACTGAGGAGGAAAGCAGCTTCAGTAAACACAAGGCAGGGTTGGCTCCTTGTGGATATGACTGACCAGCTGCCTCTGGTTGTTTCCTCTCTTTAACCCCCTCCCCCTCATTCAGGTGATTGTGGAGAATGGAGAGCTGATCATGGGTATCCTGTGCAAGAAGTCGCTGGGCACATCAGCTGGCTCCCTGGTCCACATCACCTTCCTGGAGATGGGTCATGACATCACCCGGCTCTTCTACAGCAACATCCAGACAGTCATCAACAACTGGCTATTGATTGAAGGTAACAGCTCACTGCACACTGGAGAAACGAGCTTGCCAACGTAGCTCAGCATTCAGCTCTCACTCTTCTGGCTTCTGTGCAGATTTCAAGCTGCTTTTTGTTCTGAGCCACCGTATACAAAAATCTGTCCCTGAGATCCATTCTGATCGGATACACTCAGACGGAGCTTATCGCCTGCAAAAGTCAAGTCAGGTGATCAGCTGGTCACTGGGAGGAGGGTCCCAGAGTCCCTTCAAAAGGGAAAGCAGGGCAATGTTTGAACAAAGGATCGACAAACACCAATCCACAGGGAAGTGGTTTTAAGAGCCCTTGCCCTCTGAGATAGCACAAGAGACTGATAGGCCAAATGGCCTCTGCACTGTAAACACCAGTTTGCAATTTGTCCGATACTTCTAGCTGCCCACTCCAGGATGACCATTCCGAGAGCTTGTCCCAAGGTGGGATGGGTTTAAACTAAGTCTCACTGTGGTCTGATCCTAGCTCACCGGTCTGCGGATTTCCATGGGTGCTCATCAAATGATTGTCTGGCTTTCTCCGTGCCCTGCCTCGCTGGTACTTTTTTGTCTGGCTTCTGCTGGGTGAGGGGTGTTCCGGGGGCAGGGTAGGGTTGGAATGAGAGTTGTTTCAGGAAGCTGAGTGGGATGGAGTGAGGGGAGGAGCACGGAGTTAAAGGGACACCAGGGACAGTGGAAGCAGATTCACAGAGCAATTGACCAAGTACATGGACGGGGGGGGGCCATGGCAATGAGACTTTAAGGGTTGGTCTCTGGCATTCTCCTCCCTAGACTGCAGTGAAGGCCAGATCATCGTTTTGAATATTTTCTGATCCTTGACCAAAAGGGCTACTGGAGAGCAGACAGTTGACATGAAGCTATAATCAGTTCCATCTTTAGTGAGTGCCATAAGCAGGAATGGGGTCTCCACCAGCTCCTGTTCAGTTTCCTGTGGAAGACTGGTCCGAACAGCAGCCTTCTGTGTGCTCTGGTGAACCCTCCTTCCCTCACATGGCTGTGTTTTAATCACACCGGTGTAGATTCATATAGGAGGTACAGTAATCCTGGAGTCAGTTACTGTGCTGCTCGACAGAATCCTACCCTGTGATCAGCGAAGCTGTTACTCCGACAACTTGGCAAGTTCACCTGTTGTTAGGCCTGAGGTGGGAGGGGGAGCCAGGGTTGTGTCGCTTGAATCTTATCTGTCACTGTCTTTCTCCTCTTCATCTCTGTCTCTCTCCAGAGTCAAATGATCTGTTCTGTGGGGTGCTCAGGCCTGATCAGTACATAATGTAGAAATGAGAGTCGAAGGTGAACACTCAGACCTGTGTGCACTGCAATAGTCAGTGGTTGGCTTTACCATCAATGCCTCTGTCATCTGTCAAGCCAATCCTTTGAAACTAAACATTTCCTCTATAATAAAGTGTAACACTGGATGTTGAAGATTGGATCTAAGAAAACATGCTGGTGAAATCCAGCAGGTTGGGGGTGGCAGTGTCTTGGAGAGGGAAACAGTTATTGTAGAGTCCAGTGACACTCGTCCTGAAGTCATGTTAAACTTGAAACATAAACACTGTTTCTCTCAGTCTGGATGCTGCCTGACCTGCTGAGTTTCTCCAGCATTTTATATTTATTTCTGTCTTTGAATATTCCTGCCACTGAAGAGTTCACCACCCTCCTGGGACAAAGCTTCCAACACTCTAAAGGAAATCTCGTTGTCTCCATCCTAAATGATCAACAACTTCATCTTTTCTAAAAAGTGTTCTTTGGAAGTAATTAGCTTTACTCTTGCCTATGTTATATTGAACATGTGTAATCCTAGTGTTAGCCGTGTGCAGGAATGAGTGATCCTCCTGAGATATATTTTGTCATCTTGCCAGGGTTGGAGCTTTGTAATCAGCAGGGGCACTGGCTGAGTGGCTCGTGCCTGGCATTCACAATCTTCCAAAGCTTGACAGCAATCTCTTATTTTGTTTTACCTTGTGACAGGCCACACTATTGGTATTGGAGACTCCATTGCTGACGCTAAAACCTACCAGGATATTCAGAACACTATCAAAAAGGCCAAACAGGATGTGATTGAGGTGAGTTTGCTGCCACAGTGCTTTGATTAGAAGGGAGCAGCCCTTTGCATGCTGGGACCTTTCTGTTTCTAGGCTGTCACTTGGCATTCTCCATTTTGTCGTTGTAGGTCATCGAGAAAGCTCACAACAACGAGTTGGAACCCACTCCTGGTAACACCTTGAGGCAAACCTTCGAGAACCAGGTCAACCGAATCTTGAACGATGCCCGTGATAAGACCGGTTCCTCTGCTCAGAAATCTCTCTCTGAATACAATAACTTCAAATCCATGGTGGTGGCTGGCTCCAAGGGATCGAAGATTAACATTTCACAGGTGAGGTTGGGAATTGGATGTCCCATACCCAGTGTTGGTTACTTCTCAGTGACCACTCTGGTAGAGAATTGGAGTTCTAGTGTGCTACCAACCTGGCGGTCATTACAATAAAGCTCCCTCTACTCTGTCAAACTCAAATTCTCTTCGCCTGTCTCCATTGAACACTCACGACACAGCACTGGGTCAGCTCTGCGGTAAAGCTGCCTCTACTTAGTTTCAACTGAAAGTAAAGCTCCCTCTGCACTGCCCCAGGACAGGGACAGATCTGGATGTGATAGAGTAACAGATCTCCTTTCTGCTTCCAGGTTATTGCTGTTGTCGGGCAGCAAAACGTGGAGGGGAAGCGAATTCCCTTCGGTTTCAAGCACCGCACCCTGCCGCACTTTATCAAAGATGACTACGGCCCCGAGAGCAGAGGCTTTGTGGAGAACTCTTATCTCGCTGGGCTAACCCCCACCGAGTTCTTTTTCCATGCTATGGGAGGCCGCGAGGGTCTGATCGATACTGCTGTCAAGACTGCTGAAACTGGTAATCAACAGTTTAACCACTTCACTCTTCCTGTTCCCCAGCCAATCTACCATTCCCAAACTAACGAGGTAGAATTTCACAAATCCTCCTTTCCTGCAATTAAAACACTTGGTGTCCTGTTGCATCTGCCACTACTGTGGGATTTTTCTGTGAATCCTCCCTAGCTGGTGAGATGTAGGAGAGGCCGTGGGTAATTTAAGCACAGCCCTATCCCACAGTGAGTGTATAATTCAGCTCTTGTTGGGGTGAAGGATGCAAATCTCCCCCTGGTCTTTGGGTTGGAGCTGGAGGGTGAAGATGGTCTCCTCCAGAGATGGACAGTGCAGCACTCTTTCCCTCCTGTACAGATTAATCAGTCAGGAGGGCAGATGGCCCCACAGTAACGACACTTCAAGAACCACCAAGCTGGGCTGGAAAGAGCTCTTGGGTGTGAGATTATTAAGTGCTGCATTAAACTCCTTTTACTGGCAATGTATTTTTCATCTTTTGGGGCTGGTGGATTGATGCTGCTGTTGCCTGATAATTTTATAATGGCGGGTTCTCCTCTTCCCCTGCCCCTCAGGTTATATCCAGAGAAGGTTAATCAAGTCCATGGAATCAGTGATGGTAAAATATGACGCAACGGTTCGCAACTCCATCAACCAAGTGATCCAGCTACGTTATGGAGAGGATGGGCTGGCAGGGGAGAGTGTGGAGTTCCAGAACTTGGCATCAGTGAAACCATCCCACAAAAACTTCGAGAAGAAGTGAGTGTTCTCTTTGCCCCCTGACTAGGTTCACGGGCATTTCACCCTCACTCCGTATCTAATGTTGGAAACGAACACGGGGCTCGGCAGGTCTCTGAAATGGCAGGAAAGAAACATCATGTTTCAGGTGATGACCATTGCGAAATGAACAACGATGCAGTACTGGGCCCGCTGTGGTTAGGGGGGGGTCTCTCACTGGGACACTGTGCAGTACTGGGCCCGCTGTGGTTAGGGGGGTCTCTCACTGGGACACTGCTGTACTGGGCCCGCTGTGGTTAGGGGGGGGTCTCTCACTGGGACACTGTGCTGTACTGGGCCCGCTGTGGTTAGGGGGGGTCTCTCACTGGGACACTGTGCTGTACTGGGCCCGCTGTGGTTAGGGGGGGTCTCTCACTGGGACACTGTGCAGTACAGGACACACTGTGGTTAGGGGTGTGTCTCACTGGGACACTGTGCAGTACAGGACACACTGTGGTTAGGGATGTGTCTCTCACTGGGACACTGCTGTACTGGGCCCGCTGTGGTTAGGGGGGTCTCTCACTGGGACACTGTGCCCGCTGTGGTTAGGGGTGTGTCTCACTGGGACACTGTGCTGTACTGGGCCCGCTGTGGTTAGGGGGGGTCTCTCACTGGGACACTGTGCTGTACTGGGCCCGCTGTGGTTAGGGGTGTGTCTCACTGGGACACTGTGCAGTACAGGACACACTGTGGTTAGGGGTGTGTCTCACTGGGACACTGTGCAGTACAGGACACACTGTGGTTAGGGGTGTGTCTCTCACTGGGACACTGCTGTACTGGGCCCGCTGTGGTTAGGGGGGTCTCTCACTGGGACACTGTGCCCGCTGTGGTTAGGGGTGTGTCTCACTGGGACACTGTGCTGTACTGGGCCCGCTGTGGTTAGGGGGGGTCTCTCACTGGGACACTGTGCTGTACTGGGCCCGCTGTGGTTAGGGGGGGTCTCTCACTGGGACACTGTGCTGTACTGGGCCCGCTGTGGTTAGGGGTGTGTCTCACTGGGACACTGTGCAGTACAGGACACACTGTGGTTAGGGGTGTGTCTCTCACTGGGACACTGCTGTACTGGGCCCGCTGTGGTTAGGGGGGTCTCTCACTGGGACACTGTGCCCGCTGTGGTTAGGGGTGTGTCTCACTGGGACACTGTGCTGTACTGGGCCCGCTGTGGTTAGGGGGGGTCTCTCACTGGGACGCTGTGCTGTACTGGGCCCGCTGTGGTTAGGGGTGTGTCTCACTGGGACACTGTGCAGTACAGGACACACTGTGGTTAGGGGTGTGTCTCACTGGGACACTGTGCAGTACAGGACACACTGTGGTTAGGGGTGTGTCTCTCACTGGGACACTGCTGTACTGGGCCCGCTGTGGTTAGGGGGGTCTCTCACTGGGACACTGTGCCCGCTGTGGTTAGGGGTGTGTCTCACTGGGACACTGTGCAGTACTGGGCCCGCTGTGGTTGGGGGTGGTCTCTCACTGGGACACTGTGCAGTACAGAGCACACTGTGGTTAGGGGTGTGTCTCACTGGGACACTGCAGTACAGGGCCCGCTGTGGTTAGGGGGGGTCTCTCACTGGGACAGTATAGTCTTGGCTGCTGAAGATGACAAGCTTTGTTCAGTTAGATTGACACTGCGGAAGGTGTGGGCGGTTTTCATTCCTTTGGATCTGGATAATGCTGGTGAGAGGTTTGAAGTTAACCCAGTGGAGGAACGATGTGGCAGGTTTTGGGGAAATTCTGACCCTATGACTGATTTGATCTCCCTGCAGGTTCAAACTGGAGTACACTAATGAGCGCAGTCTACGCAGGACCTTACAGGAAGACATTGTGAAGGAGATCCTCAGTAATGCTGCCATCCAGAATGACCTGGAGGTGGAGTTTGAGAAGATGAAGGAAGACCGAGAGGTTCTGAGGGCTGTGTTCCCCACTGGAGACAGCAAGGTAGGAGAGATGTGGTGTTTGTTTCTAATACATCTTGGAGCCCACTAAACAGCAATTAATCCATCCCCCTCTTGTGTTGGTAGGGAGTTCCCTCCATGGGGAGTAAGGCTGCTATCTCACCTATATGCTACATTCTCCCCACTCACTTTGTGCTGGCTCCCTGGGCAGTGCCGCAGGGGAGGGTGTGCTCCTTGTCAGTAATGCTTTCCCACAATTGATTCCCTTCCCTGCCATGTCTTGCCAGTTGATGCCAATCTTCTGTCCACCTGGGGGATGTCTGTGCCCTGAGGTTCTAGGTGGTGGTTTTGCTATCCATGCCATGTCAGTAAAGTTTTGTCAATCACCTCGATGTCTTTGAGACTTATTAACCAACACTACACCCTCTGCATTCTGTTCTCTCACCGGGACAGTCTGGAAGGTATGGTTTGTCTGGTTAGTGAGCATGTGACAATATTAAATCAAATTGGTGTGTTTTGAATAATTGGTGCTGAAGGTGGTTTTGTGGTGCATTTAGTGTCCCAACTTGGGACCAAGAAGCCTGGATTCACGTTCCATCTGCTCTGGGGATGTGAGAACAGCTTGGTTGAATATTTGAGGATATTTGATGGAAATTGCATTCTCCCCTGGTCCGGTCCAGTCCGAGACTGGTGATTTAGGTGCAGGATTGCTGCTTGCTAACTATCTTTCCCTGCCTTCAGGTGGTGCTGCCCTGTAACCTCTTGCGTATGATCTGGAACGCACAAAAAATCTTCCACATTAACACCCGGACAGTGACTGATCTGCATCCGATCCGTGTGATTGAAGGTCAGTAAGGTTTTGAAGCTGCTCTCCCTGTTAGGAGCTTAGTGTGAGAGTTGTTCAGCTCAGTGAGACTGGCTGGTGTTACTGAATGATCCGGATTTACCCGTGTGTGCACAGCCCCCTCTCTCCCACAAGAAAACCGGCATTTAATTCTAGTGAAAATGGAAAGGACGTTGGAGCTCTGCAAAGATCCATTGGAGTGCAGGGAGCTGAAACTATGGCTGAGTGGAGGGGTGAGAATTGAAGGAATGCAGAAAACTGGGCATTGGCAGAGCTTAAAGATGGAGAACAGCAGGAGGGCCTGAAGATGTTACACTGGGCTCGAGTGTTAAATTCTGCTCTTAGTTTTCCTACTTAGAAACATCTCAAGATTCTTCTGAGAAAGGGCAGCATTTGTTGGTCCTTCATTGCTCCTGAACTGAGCTGTATAGCCAGGCTGTTTTTTGTAGCCACTTTTGCAGTGGCTCTGGGCAGGAATGGCAGCTTTCCCTCCCCCAAAGGACATTAGTGAACCAGATGGATTTTTAAGACAACAGACAGTAACATGGCTGCCATTAAACTTTCTCAATGTGACACTTGAGTTCAGATTTCACCAGTTACAGCTGTGGGATTTGAACTTGTCCTCAGAGATCGGTCTGGAGGCTAGGCTGTTGGACCAGTGACTACACTAGCACCTCCCCATTGAAGGAAACATTTGCTGTTTTGTGAGGAGAGAGACTGAATTCCTTTACAAAGAGCTTGCTCTAGTCAGAGAGGCTGCTTCACTTTCCTCTCTGGTGGTTAGGGTCTGGAATAGGCTGTGTCCGGCTCTGCTGGAGGTTCCATTCAGGCTAGGAGAGAAACGCTCATTCACAGAGCCAGCACAGGCAGAGTAGGCCAAACAGCCTCTAACCATTCTGTGGTTTGATAGTGAGAATGCTGTCTTTGCAGGGGTGAAGGAGCTGAGTAAGAAGCTGATCATTGTGAACGGCGATGACCCACTGAGTCGTCAGGCTCAGGAGAACGCCACGCTGCTGTTTAACATCCACCTGCGCTCCACCCTGTGCAGCCGGCGGATGACCGAGGAGTTCCGACTCAGCGGAGAGGCCTTCGAGTGGCTGCTGGGGGAGATCGAAGCCAAGTTCAACCAGTCCATCGTACGTATTTGGCTGGGCGGGAGGGAGACCCCTGACTTAACAGGGAGAGATGGCCCACTCTGAACCAGTTCTCCAATCTCTTCCGTTGTGGCTGACCAGTGTATGTTTAACTCCATTGTCCCTCCTTGAAACTGGGCTCCTTGCCTAGTACTCCGTTCTGGAATGGCTGGGCCCTCATCCTGGGTCTGTGACCCTCCTCCGCTCTAACCTCCCATCAGTGAATCACCTGCCAGCTTCTGTCTGAACCTTGTATGTTTCAATACAATCACTCTTTGTTCCTCTACACACTCTAGACAATTGAAGGACAACTGGAACTCAATCCCTGCTATCCCAGGAATCAGGCTAAAATCCGTGCTGGGTCTGCTCACTGACAGTGTGGGGATCCTGCTCCTCTCTAATTGTACTCTGATGGCCAGCAGTAGGCACGGTCTCACCAGAGAATCCAGAGCCACCTTGTATACGAGGCTGAGGGTTGACCTTGAGAGGTGTATAAAAATGGAGGGGCATGGATACGGTGAATAGCCAAGGTCCTTTTTCCCCCAGGGTAGGGGAGTTCAAAACCAGAGAGCATAGGTTTACGGAGAGGGGGGAAAGCTTTTAACCATCCCTGAGGGCCAATTTATTTCAGGGTGGCTCACATGTGGAATGAGTGAGGGGAGGGGTGGGGGAGGAGGAGAGAGATGTGGCAACAAATAGAAATGTTGTAGAAGTACATGAAAAGGAAAAGTTTGGAGGGATGGAAGGGCCAGGAGCAGGCAGGTTGGGACTAGTGTCGTTTGGGATTATGATCAGTCTGGAGTAATTGGGCCCAAGGGTCTGTCTCCATGTTGCATGACGGTCTGTCTGTGTCTTGTGATGTCCACTGCAGTCAAAGGACTGGTCGTTGCCAAAAATGTCAGATGAATAAGGTCTAGCTGAGTGATCTACTGGACCTAGTCTGTGAAAACAGCTAGTAGTTGTTGTACTAAGATAGGCAGGGTTACCCATCTCGGGAGAGATGGTATCTGTTCAGTTACAGAGTTGAAGTCTGTGCTTGAAACCTCACTAACTACTTTTCCCCTTCTCTCTGGTTCTGCTGTGTAGGCCCACCCTGGTGAGATGGTGGGTGCTTTGGCTGCCCAGTCGCTGGGAGAGCCTGCCACACAGATGACCCTGAACACCTTCCACTATGCTGGAGTGTCAGCCAAGAATGTCACCCTGGGTGTTCCCCGTCTGAAGGAGCTGATCAACATCTCGAAGAAGCCCAAGACCCCCTCCCTCACTGTCTTCCTGCTGGGCCAGTCTGCCCGGGACGCAGAACGTGCCAAGGTATGTGATCAAGCCTCTTGTACCAGGAGCAAGGGCGTTACAGTTTCAGACGGAGATGAGGTGATGCTGAACTTGTATATGGCACTGCTTTGACCCCAGCTGGAGTAGGGTGTGCAGCTGGCATCTCCAGGAAGGATAGTTAATTGCTATTCTGTTTAAGTAGCTGGTCGGGTGTAAATGGGCTTCTGCCTGTATAACAGCAGTGACTGCTGAAGTACCGAGGTTGTAAAAACACCTTGGGATTTGGGAAAGGTGCTGCTGCGTGCGCTTGTCCCTGTTACCTGAACATTGTGTTCAGTCTCGACTCTGTGTGAAGCAGAATACCCAGGCAGCCCTGTCCCAGTGTGAGGTGGTATCCCCAGGTCCAGAAACTTGCTGTGCTATGATGCCTGCTACCTGTTCTTCCAGGATATTCTCTGTCGATTGGAGCACACCACCCTGAGGAAGGTCACTGCCAATACTGCCATCTATTATGATCCTGACCCCCAGAACACTGTGGTGTCAGAGGACCAGGAGTGGGTCAATGTCTACTATGAAATGCCAGACTTTGATGTGACCAGGATCTCCCCCTGGCTCCTCCGTATCGAGCTTGACCGCAAGCACATGACTGACCGAAAGCTGACCATGGAGCAGATCGCAGAAAAAATCAACGCTGGTGAGAAACTTGGCAGTTATACTCTCCTTTCGGCCTGTCTGAAGGGATAATAGATGTGGGTTTCCTACTCAGCAGGGTGAAATGTGGCCAGTTGTGTTGTCAAAATCTGTCAATATAATGTCAGTCTCTAGCTCCGTGCCATCTCACAATATAACCTCACGTGATACATTGTACCCAACAGGTTTCGGTGATGATTTAAACTGCATCTTTAATGATGACAACGCGGAGAAACTGGTTCTCCGAATCCGGATCATGAACAGTGACGAGAATAAATTTCAAGAGGTGAGTTTAGATCTGGGACCCTGGGAGTGCTGCACCAGTAATGAGGGGGACAGTGTAGTGGGAGCTTTGTGCCTTACCCTGTACTGTCCCTGTTCTGGGAATGTAAGGAGAGCTTTACTCATAACTAACCCCATGCTGTCCCTGACCTGGGAGGGTTTAGGAGAAAGCGAAGATGACAGATGCTGGAGATCAGCGTCTCGTGTGCTGCTGGAAAAGGGCAGCAGGTCGGGCAGCATCTGAGGAGCAGGAGGATGCTGCTTGGCCTCCTGTGCTTTTCCAAGGGCGCACACTCGATTGCGAGGGTTTAGGCAGCGGGAGCCTGAGTGAAGCAGGAAGGATTGCCTTTTCTGTCCTGTGGAATGCTTTTGCCGGTGGATTTTGCCTGAAGTGACTGTAACGCTGCCTGTTTGGTTGCAGCAAGAGGAGGAGGTGGTGGATAAGATGGATGACGACGTATTCCTTCGCTGTATCGAGTCGAACATGCTGACCGACATGACACTCCAGGGGATAGAACAGATCAGTAAGGTGAGTCCCCAGATGGTCAGGGTGGTAATAGCCTGACCCCTGGTATCTGGATTGGAATGCTACATTCAGGTGGATGAAGCAATGCAGCATGTAATATAGGAACCAGGAGCAGAAGTAGGCCATTGGGCCTTTTCAGCCTGTTCTCCCATTTTAGTAGGATCATGTTAATCGTCTAAATTACCCCATTTTCAATCTCTCCCCTGTGTCCCTTGATTCTTAGGATTTAAGAATTATACCTTTCTTCCAAAGCAGAGGTTTCCCGGATAGTGGTGCACGTCGCTTCCATTCACTGGGGCCTTCGGTGAAATCCCGGCACTAACTCGTCAAATCTGAAATCTTCACATGGATAGGAGAGCCGGAATGGAGTTAAATAAAGTACTCTGCTGGTGTGAACCCGATGGGCTGAGTGGCAGCCTGCACCAGAACTATCTAGTGGTTCATTGGCAAACAAAATGCTGCCCGGTCTGCCAATCCAATACATGCCAGTTTACTTTGAATTGGAAAGTGGGGGAGTTGGTACAAGCCAGTGACAGACTAATTAATCCCATGAGGACCAAGGAGAAGCCATTTCATCCAGAGTGTGGGTAAATGTGGAATTCACTCCCCCAGGTAATGGCTGAGGCATTGACCCCCCCCCCCTCCCCAATACCCTCAACAGGCTGATGGATCAACATTGGAGGGAGGATAGAGACCAAGCATGCTGTGGGAAGGGTGAGGGCTCATGTGAAATGCCATCATGGAACAGATGGGCCAAATGGCCTGTGTGGGTGCTGTAGACCCAGTGATCGAAAGTTAGTGCACTCTAAAAAGCAAGGGTCTTTCTAAACTGGGACAGTGGCAAAATATCCTCCTTAAACAGAACACTGCAAAAATCCGGATTCTGCTTTATCAACATGGTTTCTCCCTCCTACCTCCTTCCTCTGTATTTACTCCAGCTTCAGGACATTGTCCTGCTCTGAATTACTCCTTACCTCGTGACAACCATAAACTTTCCCCTGGTGTCTGCCGTCTACCCTGGGCATTCTGGAATAGAAATGATAGCTCCCTGTAATAACCTGCCTGGTTTGTTGCTTTAATGTAACACACTCTCTCTCCCCCGTCTCTGCCCACTCCAGGTGTACATGCATCTCCCTCAGACTGACAACAAGAAGAAAATCATCATCACTGAGGATGGGGAGTTTAAGGCTCTGCAGGAGTGGATTCTGGAAACCGATGGAGTCAGCCTGATGAGGGTGCTGAGTGAGAAGGATGTGGATCCGGTCCGTACAACGTCTAACGACATTGTGGAGATCTTCACGGTAACTCCAGGATTCTGCTCCCTGTCATCCTGGGGTGAACCTTGATTAATTATGTTCAGCAGTGTTCCTGGTAATGCCTTGACCCCCACCTCACTGAGAGGCCCGGATTGCAGCTTTCCTCCGATTCCAGCCTCTTACACAATCTGGCTCGGAGTCACCGAGCTGGACAGCACGGAAACAGACCCTTCGGTCCAACTTGTCCATGCTGACCAGATATCCCAACCTAATATAGTCCCATCTGCCAGCACCCGGCCCATATTCCTCTAACCCTCCTATTCATATCCCCATCCAGATGCCTTTTAAATGCTGTAATTGTACCAGCCTCCCCCACTTCCTCTGGCAGCTCATTCCATACACGTACCACCCTCCCCATAAGAAAGATGCAACTTTTTAACGTTCCCCTTTCACCCTAAACCTATGCCCTCTAGTTCTGGGCTCCCCTACCCCAGGGAAAAGGCAGTGTCTATTTACCCTATCCATGCTGACGTTTTGCCTGTCCTCTTCTGTCCCAGAGTGGCTTTGTGAGATTGTCATTAAGTACTCGCCGAGGGGCTGTGAGACATTGAATTGTAAATTGGGCTCCTTAAAAGGTCTTGATTTTCAATGTCTGTGATCTTTTGACTGTTAGTATAATTTGAGGGTGTGGATTTGTTGATGGAATCTTCTTGTTTCAGGTCCTGGGGATTGAAGCAGTGCGGAAAGCCTTGGAGCGGGAGCTGTATCACGTCATCTCCTTCGATGGCTCCTACGTTAACTACCGCCACTTGTCACTGCTGTGTGACACCATGACGTGTCGGGGCCACTTGATGGCCATCACCCGTCACGGGGTGAACCGACAGGATACCGGGCCACTGATGAAGTGTTCCTTTGAGGAAACTGTAAGTGTGTGCGAGGAACATTCTCTGCATGGTGCAGTCAAACAAGCTGGGGTTTGCTACACGGGTTAAATGTGCTTGGGAAGGAGAGGGAAGCTGTCATTGAGTCCCTCCTGTAGTACTGGGGGAAGAATAGACTCTGAGGTGACATAGATGTGAGTCATGTGCTAATGATGGTGGGAGGGGAATGCTGGGAAGTCAGTGTCTCAGACTTGGCCTTCCTTTCACTTTTATATCTTGCCCACCCAAAATGGCTATAACAGTCCCCTGTTTTGGAGACGCGTAGGGAGCTCCGCACAAATGGGGCATTGTTTCCTTCAGGATACCAGCTGGGGTCTTTCCGTGAGGTTTTCATAGAGTATGGGAAGGTGTTTATAAGACTCCGCTTCTTCCCCCCCCCCCCCCCCCCATTGCAAGATGCTACCCAGCAGAGCAGAATTCCAGGTGAGAGTCTAGAGTCCTGCTGGAAAAGCACAGCAGGTCAGGCAGCATCTGAGTAGCAGGAAAATCAACCTTTTGGGCAAAAGCCCTTTATCAATCCTCAGTTTGCCTAGAATCCCAGGTGATCCTGATCCTGGTCTGGGAAGGTTTCGGGAAAAGACAGTGGATTACATCTCCAATAAGCAAGCTGAAGAAATGAAGGGGTCTGCTGGTGTATTCTCCTGGCCTGCTGCTCACTCTCTCTCTCTGTTCCTCCTTCCTCATCACTAACCCTTTGTCTCTGTCTGTCACCAGGTGGATGTTTTAATGGAGGCCTCAGCTCACGGGGAGATGGACCCAATGAAGGGGGTGTCTGAGAACATCATGTTGGGTCAGCTTGCCCCAGCAGGAACCGGCTCATTTGACCTGCTGCTCGATGCTGAGAAATGTAAATACGGCATGGAGATCCCAACCAACATCGGAGGCCTGGGAGTTGGAGGCCGTGAGTTTTCCCTTTTCATTTTCCAAGTACACATCCAACAGCCAAGTCACCCGGCTGAGGGTCTGCAGGCTGCTGCTATCGTCGGAGAGGAGAGGCATTCGGGCTGAGCTGAGTGTGAAGGGGTGCAGAGGTGGAGGGAAGGGAAGGTTAGCTTTTGTTTGGGAATTCCATTTGATCTCTCTCTCTGGGCACTAACACTCAACAGAAAGTGTGTAAAACAAGAGTCTCCAAGCAATGCTACGTGTGGTCAGGGGCAGAGGGAGAGGAGCAGGGTTTGGACACTGGCCAGTTAAACACTGTACAAGAGGCTGGAACAGGAGCTGGCTTGGGGTTGGCATGGGTGGGAAAGATTGTGGAGAGATTTGGAAACATAAATTTCAAAGTGAAGTCCTAGAGCTAATGGAGGCCAATAGCAGTGATCTGGTCTCTGGTCTGAATAACAAATGTTTTTTGTCTTTAATTTCCAGCGACTGGGATGTTCTTTGGTTCTGCCCCCAGCCCAATGGGAGGGATGTCACCAGCTATGACTCCATGGAACCAAGGGGCAACTCCTGCCTATGGAGCCTGGTCCCCGAGTGTGGGTAAGTTTCTCCCGATGCTGAATACTACCTTCACTGTGGCTTCACCATTTGAGAAGATTAATTTTTTTTTCCTTTCCCGTTCTTTCTATTCCAGGCAGTGGAATGACCCCAGGAGCTGCCGGCTTCTCTCCCAGCGCAGCATCCGATGCCAGTGGCTTCAGTCCCGGATACTCTCCGGCATGGTCCCCCACACCTGGGTCTCCCGGATCCCCTGGGCCATCCAGTCCCTACATTCCATCTCCAGGTCAGTGATATTCCCAATCCTGGGAACAGACTGATCAAGTTAGCAAACAGCAGATTAACTGCTGCAGGGTTTCCAGACCATTTGGCCTGACTGTGGTCACCGTTGTATACAAGGTTGAGGGCTGCGTATAGGATAGGATTGGAGTCATTTGAATTAAACTAAGAACTGTTTGTTCTAGTTGTAATAATGAAATCCTTCTGTCTACCTTTTTGTGGGCTGGTTGGGCCCATCTTTAGAGTTTGGAAGAATGATTAGTGATCGTTTTGAAAGCTAGAAGGTGAAGGGACTGGACAGGGTGAAATGCTGAATCCTCTCCCTGTGGTACTGACAGAAGGGACAGGACAGGGTGAAATGCTGACTCCTCTCCCTGTGGTACTGACAGAAGGGACAGGACAGGGTGAAATGCTGAATCCTCTCCCTGTGGTACTGACTGAAGGGATTGGACAGGGTGAAATGCTGACTCCTGCCCTGTGGTACTAACTGAAGGGACAGGACAGGGTGAAATGCTGAATCCTGTCCTGTGGTACTGACTGAAGGGACTGGACAGGGTGAAAATTGAACATTGAGACCAGGAGGTGGACAACCCCACCTCCTGGGTCTGTGAAGCTCTGTCTTCCTTCACTGAGGTAAAGGGAGATGTTTGACTAACAGCAGGGACTGGGTCCAGTTGAGACCACAGTCAGATTAGTCGTGATCTTATTCTGTAATGTAACTGCGTCACACAGCAGCATGGCTGCCTCCACTTGCCTTTCCAACTTGTTCTGAACTTTGGGAATCTCCCAGGTCCTGGCTCGTTCTAGTTTCTAAAGGGTAAAAGTACCCCCCCTGTTTGGTCTTTGCCAGTCGCTGTGACATTTTGTTTGGTTCACGTCCATGATGATTTTGGGTTTTCAGTTTGTCTGCACAGTGACTGACTATCTCTCTCTTTGGTTTTACCCTTTTCTAGGTGGAGCGATGTCTCCGAGTTACTCACCAACCTCTCCTGCCTATGAGCCAAGGTCTCCTGGTGGTTATACCCCTCAGAGCCCCAGCTACTCACCCACCTCCCCCTCATACAGTCCCACCTCCCCCTCCTACTCACCCACCAGCCCCAATTACAGCCCCACCAGCCCCAGCTACAGCCCCACCAGCCCCAGCTATAGCCCCACGTCCCCCAGTTACAGTCCCACTAGTCCGTCATACTCACCCACCTCCCCCTCATACTCTCCCACTAGCCCCAGCTACTCTCCCACTTCCCCGAGTTACTCACCAACTAGTCCCAGTTACAGCCCGACCTCACCCAGTTACTCACCAACCAGTCCCTCCTACTCCCCCACCTCACCGTCTTACTCCCCCACTTCTCCCTCCTACTCCCCCACCTCTCCATCTTACTCCCCTACAAGTCCTAGTTATTCCCCCACCTCCCCCAACTATACCCCCACCTCTCCCAACTACAGCCCCACCAGTCCTAGTTACAGCCCCACGTCCCCCAGTTATACCCCCACCTCTCCCAACTATAGTCCCACCTCACCCAGTTACAGTCCCACATCTCCCAGTTACAGCCCCACCTCACCCAGTTACTCCCCATCCAGCCCTCGCTACACCCCTCAGTCACCAACCTACACTCCCAGCTCTCCCAGTTACAGCCCCAGCTCTCCCAGTTACTCTCCGACCAGCCCCAAGTACTCCCCCACCAGCCCTTCCTACAGCCCCAGCTCTCCCGAGTACACGCCTACATCTCCCAAATACAGCCCCACCAGCCCCAAATATTCCCCCACCAGCCCCAAATATTCCCCCACCTCCCCCACCTACTCTCCCACCACACCAAAGTACTCCCCCACCAGCCCGACCTACTCTCCCACCTCCCCAGTCTACACACCCACCTCCCCAAAGTACTCCCCCACCTCGCCCACTTACTCTCCCACCTCCCCGAAATATTCGCCCACCTCTCCCACCTACTCGCCCACCAGCCCCAAGGGCTCGACCTACTCTCCCACTTCCCCGGGCTATTCCCCCACTTCCCCAACCTACAGCCTCACCAGCCCAGCCATCAGCCCAGAGGACAGCGACGAGGAGAACTGAGCGAGGACCTGGCTCTTCCACAGCCTGTCTGTGCAGTCAGCACCTGCCTGCACGACTTACTCTGGAGACTCTCGCCCGGTTTCACCTGGACTTGGACTTGCTGATGTTTCACAATGTTATTGGGGGAATGAAGGAGCAGTGCAATTCTGGAATGCTTTTTAAAAATAAATGCAAGATACGGAAGAAGGAAAAATCTAAACTGTATAATTTTGAATATATACTTTTTGTTTTGACCTTTGCGTTCTGGGTGCAGTCCCTGGGCTGCAGTGAGAATTTTAGACACTGTTTTGCTGTCCCCCTGCACCTGGATCAGTGTGAATTTCCATTCTTGTGTTCTGTGGGGAATAAATGCTCCTTGCCATTTTTGGTCAGGTGTTCCCTGGGTAACCAGGGCTCTGTCCAGCTCCTAATGGTTTCTTTATACATGGATGTAAAAATGCTTTAAGGATGGTGACCAGAGAGAGTGTAACCCCATTTGAGGGGAGCCCATGCCCTGGGTTACACTCGAGAGGGTTGGGCATCAGTGAATGAATCGAGTGGTCATGTGAAATAATGACCATTTCCTTCTCCTCTCTCCGGCCCACGTTCAGTGGAGAATGGGCCCTTGTTTTTTGAGGGTTGGGTGGGGTACTGGGCATTTCTTAAACAGACTTATTCTGATGTGACTCTTGTGACTTAACTGTAAAAACAGGATATGAAAGGTGTTTAAAAAAAGGGGCAGCATTTGCCTGCCTGATTTATGTACAGAACATTTACTAGTCTTTTCCTGTTTTCTCTTTGGAAATGTTGGAAATATACTTAAATAAAGTTTTACTAATTTTTGTGGAGTGTGGGCTCTGTTCTTACATTTGAAAAAGTTGTTTTTGTGCTTTTCAAATATCCTCCTGACTCTGTCCGTCCAACAACCTGGCTTTGTTTGTGATGAAATCACCACTGCGTAGCCCTCACGACAACATCCTGGGGGCTTTCCATTGACCAGGAATTGAACTGGATCAGTCATATAAACACTGGCTACAAGAGCAGATCAGAGGCTGGGAATCCTGTGGGAAAACTCACCTCCTGACTCCCTTTAATGCTGAGACAGTGGCATCTGCTCCAAGACACTACCACTAGGGGAAAATTCCTTCCTCCCCACTTGTCCTAGATGGGGGCAGCTCCAACAACACAAAAAGCTTGACACCATCCAGGGACAAAGCAGCCCCCACTTGATTTGGCCCCACACCCACAAACATCCCCTCCCTCCCTTACCCACCGATGCTCAGTAGCAGCAGTGTACCATCCCCTCCCTTACCCACCCCCCTCAGTAACAGCAGTGTGTACCATCCCCTCCCACCCTTACCCACCCACCCCCCCTCCTCAGTAACAGCAGTGTGGACCATCTACAAGATGTGCTGCAGAAACTCACCAAAGACCCTCAGGCAGCACCTTCCAAACCCACAGCCCCTTCCATCCAGAAGGACAAGGGGCAGCAGGTACATGGGAACCCCACCCCCTGCATGTTCCCCTCTGAGCCCCTCACCTTCCCGACTTAGAAATATATCACCGTTCCCTCAGTGTGGTTGGGTCAGAATCCTGGGATTCCCTCCCTCAGGGACATTGTGGGTCTACTCTCCAGCACATGGACTGCAGCAGGTCAAGAGAGCTCAACCCCCACCACCTTAAGGGGGGCAACTAGGAACAGGGTGATAATTGCTGGTCTTAAACATGCTGATGTCATAGGAATTAATATTTCAAAAAGACACTCTGCTTCAAGGAGTGAAGGAAAACTGCTGCAAATCGGAAATAAAAATAAAATGATGCAAATAGTCAGCAAGTCAAGCAGCCTCTGGTTTGAACAACTGGTGATGGTGTGGATTCTCAGCAAACCTCCCACGCTCTGCAAGGCTTGGCTTGACTGGGTGTGTGCTGTGTTGCTGTTATCCAGGCTCGAACATGAGAACTAGGACCAGGAGTAAGCTGTTCTGGCCCCTCAAGCCTGCTCCACTACTCCCATCACTTTGTGGACTCCACTCCACTCCACTCACCCACATTTTCACCGTATCCCTCAATTTATTTTCAAAGTATCTACCTTAGCTTTAAAAGCAATTACTGAAGTAGTGTCAACTACTTCCCTGGGTAAGGAATTCTATAGATTAACAAACCTTTGGGTGAAGAAATTCCTTTTCAGCTCAGTACTAAACCTGCTTCCTTTAATCTTGAGGCCACACCCTCTTGTCCTCGTTCCACCAAACGGCAGATACATCCTATCTATTTCTATTTTATCGATTCCCCCTTCATAATTTTGTGTTTCGACAAGATCCACCTCATCCTTCTAAATTCCAAATAACAAAATCCAATACACTTAGTCTCTCCTCATAAGCCAACCCCCTCAATTCCAGAATCAATCTCGTGAATCTCCTCTGCACCCCCTCCAGTGGCAGTACATCATTTCTTATGGAGACCAAATCTGCCTGCAGTAGTCCAGCACCTTGTACAGCTGTAACATTACCTCTCTGCTTTTAAACCCAACCCTTTTAGCAATGAAGGAGAAGATTCCATTTGCCTTCCTCATTACTTATAGTATTTACAGACCACCCCTCTGCAATATATACACCAAGACACCCAGGTCCCTCTGCAAGTCAACCTGCTCAACAAGTTGCAAGTTAGGGTAAAAAATGAGGTCTGCAGATGCTGGAGATCACAGTTGAAAATGTGTTGCTGGTTAAAGCACAGCAGGTCAGGCAGCAGGCTTATGCCCGAAACGTCGAATTTCCTATTCCTTGGATGCTGCCTGACCTGCTGTGCTTTAACCAGCAACACATTTTCAACAAGTTGCAAGTTAGGGCTATTAGCTAGATAGAAAGACCTTGAGGGGAGTGCCACATTGGTAATGTCATTGAACCTGTATTCTGGGAATGTGAATTCAAGGCCTGCCAAATCAGATGGTGAAATTTGATTTGACAAATTAAAACCTGTCCAATGTTGACTACATAATCACTGTCCATTGACATTAAGTCACACAATTGTTACAGTGCAGCAGGAGGCTGGTCTCCTCCCTTTCCCCCTTCTACCCATCCCTGTGCCATTTCTATCCAAATAACCATCCACTGCCCCTGTCAAATGCCTCAGTTGAACCTGACTTCTATCTGGTTCTCTAAGGGGGGGAAATCTGCTGTTCTTACCCAGTCTGGCCTACATGTGACTCCAAACCCACAACCCAATGTGGATGCCTCTGGATTCATACAAGTCTTTACAAATGGGTGGGTGGGTGAGTGGGATGAAAGGGTCTATTTCCATGCTGTAAAGCTCAATGGCTCTATAACTGAATGGAATCCACCTATACTGATGTACATATCAATTTCCACATATTGTCCATTGCAGTCTTCCCCAGAATTTCATGTTATACTGCTCATGCTGTTTCTGTGATAGTTTTACAAATTATCAAATCCACTTAACTTTGACAAAACCGTGAACCAGTAAATAATAGCAAGTGAACTTCAATTTAATCCAGCTGACACTATCAGAATAATTATTGGCCATGCAAATCGTCCAATAAAGTATCCCATGACTGTTTTCATAGCTTTGGATCATATGAGTCACATGACAGTAAAAATTCTACAGAGACAGATTAGTAACAGGAAGAGGCCATTCGGTCCCTCAAGCCTGCTCCACTGTTCAATAAGATCGCAGCGGCCCTGTTTGTGTTCCGAATCCCACATTGCCAGCAGTTCCATCGTACCTACTGATTCTGTGAAACGTGATGAGCAATGAGAAGGTACAAGTGATACCTTTATAATCATCACACACAATAAACCATTCATTATACATGCACAATGTTGACAATTTTCATTTTCCAAATGTGAATGTTGGTGGGAATGGGGAGTCAAGGATGAAAATGTGACTCAGGCACACCGAGCTGAGAGAACAAGCCTTTGGCCCGTCTGCTCTGTGCTGTTCCTGCTCCCTGATATATTTAACCACTTCAATGTATTGACACTATTCCCCTCAACCACTCCCTGAGGGAGGGAGTCCCACATTCCTCCCACTCTGGGGCAAAGCATTTCTCCTGAATTCTCCCATGTGATAGTAGAAGGAAGTAACACAAAGTCCTCGCAGTATGGAAGCAGGCCATTCGACCCATCAGGTTACACCAACCCTGCAAAGAGCATCCCACGTAGACCCAACCTCCTACCCTATCCCCATAACCTTGCATTTCCCTGGACTGTGGGAGGAAACTGGAGCACGCAGAGGAAACCCACACAGACACGGGGAGAGAGCAAACTCCACACAGACACCTGAGGGTGGAATCAAACCCAGGTCCCTGGCACCGCCGTGCTAGCCACTGAGTTAACATGACATCCCTAACCACAGAGTGATGAAGCAATCTTGGAAGAAATTTCACTTTGGGAGGTGGAAGAGTCTCCAAATTTCCTCCTGAACAGTTTTTGTTTGAATATACTTTTGAATTAAGATCAGAGTGGTGCTGGAAAAGCACAGCAGGTCAGGCAGCATCCAAGCCCTTCATCAGCAGTCCTCACTATCGCCTATATTGTTGAATTAACCTGTTCAGATTTGGAGCAAGAGGGACTGGCTCAGAGGGAGGGACACTACCACTGCACGATAATAGCCCGTAATTTCATCCTTAGATTCTCAGGGATCCCTCGTCGGAGGTTAATAAAGGGCCTATTGGGATGAGTTAGGATTTCCACATCTCAATCAATTAATGCTGTGATTGACCAGGTAATGCCTGGGTATTTTGTGGGAGGGAGTAAACTGCATTGAGCCTAAACGATGAATAACGGGAGGGCTCCAGATGCTCCATATAAACGGACCATTCGGCCCCCTCCCTTCATCCTATCAGGAGGCTTTCTAGTGATGTGGTTTCTGGGTAGACTCACTGTGTTCCTAGGGCTGCTTTTAGTCCTGCCAGCCCGTACCGCGAATGGCAGGAGAGGTATGAGACCACGGGGAGATAAGCTGGCCTCGGCTGGCCGTTCGGCCCTGCTGCTCCATACTAGCGCCGCCACCGGAGTGAAGCCCCGGGTTACCGTCCGGTGCGACGAGGGCTCCATGTCGGTAGCTGTGCCCTTGGATTTGTTTGGGACGGGTTACCTGGTCAATGCCAAGCACCTGAGACTCGGTAGCTGCACTTTCAGCCGAGTGGTGCCCCGGAATGGGACGCTGCTGTTCCGTACCCCACTGCATCAGTGTGGCGCCAGGAGGACGGTAAGTGGCTGGCTCTGGTTTCTTCCGAGGAGGAGGGGGCTGAGGGAGGCCCCTTAACTAAATCGACAGTGTCGATTCTATATCTCTATCTAAAATGGTCTCTTCTTGGTAAGATTGTCCATCGGTTCTAGCCCCTTGCCCATGGGTGGGGTGGGGAAGGGTGAGATCACTTTTTCTAAAATGCCACTGAATACAGGCCCACTCTCCTCACTAACACCTCCCATCCTCCTCCAATGCTGCAGAACCTCTCCCTTCTCCTATTAGTTGGGGAACTTTGAGCTTGTTCAAAGTTCTGACTTGCTCTAGTGCCGAATTTGACACTCCTCCCTTTTTCTCTCTGTAGTGGACCACTCCCTACAAACCCTCCATCGTATTACCCTCCAGAATCCATTCTGTTATAGTCTCTAGCTTTCTCTTCTTGGGAGAACCACAACAGAATTGGAATGGATTCTAATTCTACTCTTATGTAAAATATTTTTTCAGGATTTCTTAATGTTTTATTTCCCTCTACAGTTAGAATCTCTAAGTGGGTGATCTTTACTGTTTCTATCCCTGTAGTTGGATGTGGATGATCTTATTTACAAGACCAGCCTGCATTACCTGCCCCCAGTGAGGCAGCAGGTTATTGTTCGTACCAATCCAGTCAGTATTCCCATTGAGTGTCATTATCCCAGGTAGGTCTGTGTGTGTTTTTCCCCCTCCTTTCCTAGTTCTCCTGTTACCTCCCTTTGTCTATCTGATTTTTTTTTCCCCTGTATTTTTTTAGGAAGGGGAATATCAGTGGTGAAGCTATTGAACCAACCTGGGTGCCATTCAGCTCTACTCATGTTGGACACAACTCCCTGAAATTCTTCCTTGCCCTCATGACCGGTAGGTGTAGGGAGTGGGAAAGGTGGTCACCAACTGGGCCCCTTGAACAGACTCCACCTCAATGTTGTGTGCACTTGCTGGAATGGGAGCAGCAGAGAGACCAATCGAATTACATCACGACTCTTACTCCTGACCATTCTCCACCCGTGCCCCCCCCCCCCCCCCCCCCCCCCCCCATGTCTGAATTCATCAATCTTGGTTCTGAATGATCATCTCCCAGTCTCTATGGGAGAGAATTCTTAAGATCCACCACCCTTGAGAAATTCAAATATAAAAGGTCTCCTTTTTTAATTGGAGACTGTGTCCCCTGGTTCTTGAACCCCATAGTGGGGAGGAGGAGAGACGAGCAATGTTTCTTCCTGTACCTATCTTGTATGCTTTTTTTCAAGAGCTCCTCCATTCTGGGAAACGATCCAAGAATACAGACCCACTCCCCTTGTTAGTATCCTTGCCCATTCTCATACAATGTTCCAGAATCTTTCTCTCTCTCAATCTCTTGGGAGAGAATCTACATCAGATGTACAGCACGGAAACAGACCCTTGGGTCCAACCGGTCCATGCTGCCCAGATATCCCAATCTAGTCCCACCTGCCAGCACCCAGCCCATATCCCTCCAAACCCTTCCTATTCATATACCCATCCAAATGCCTCTTGTACCAGCCTCCACTTTCTCTGGCAGCTCATTCCATACACTCTCCACCCTCTGTGGAAAAAGTTGCCCCTTGGGACTCTCATCTTCCCCTCTCCCTAAACCTATGCCTCTCTAGTTCTGGACTTCCTGACCCCAGGGATAAGACTTTGTCCATTTTATCCTATCCATGCCCCTCATAATTTTGTAAACCTCTGTAAGGTCACCTCTTAGCCTCTGACGCTCCAGGGAAAACAGCCCCAGCCTGTTCAGCCCCTCCCTGTAGCTCAAATCCTCCAACCCTGGCAACATCCTTGTAAATCTTTTCTGGACCCTTTCAAGTTTCATAACTCCTTTCCGATAGGAAGGAGACCAGAATTGCATGTAATATTCCAAACGTGGCCTAACCAATGTCCTGTACAGCCGCAACATGACCTCCCAACACCTGTATCAATACTCCTCTCTGGGATCTGAATGGATCTTAAGGTCAGTCAGACCTCCTAGTAAGGGGAGGGAAGGAAAGAAAGACTGTCTCCCCTCCTTCAATCTCCCATCATGGGACAATCTCCATGTTAGAGATTGAGACTCTTTATTCCATGGATCAATCCCTAGTGACTTGGCACATTGATATGTAAAAGTTGATATTAGCAATTCTGCTTATGGAGACTCGCCTTTCTCCATCTTGCAGAGAACTGGGCGGAGAAGCGAGATTCAAATGTCTACTACCTGGGCGATGAGATTCACATTGAGGCCTCTGTTGTGACTCTGAACCATGTGCCACTGAAACTCTTTATCGATCGCTGTGTGGCCACTGTGGGGCCTGAATGGAGCTCCAACTCCAGTTACACCATCATTGACCACAATGGGTATGTGTAGAGCCTGAAATGCTGGTGGAATCCTTGTCTGTCTCTTTCCCCCTAACCATCCATCCCCTCCCTCCCTTTTTCAGATGCCTCCTGGACAGCAAAGCTGGTTCCTCAACCTCTTCTTTTGTCAATCCAAGAGTGAAGCCAGACACAATCCGTTTTGTCCTAGATGCCTTCCGCTTCTACAGGATTCCCAGCAGCTTGGTATGGACAGCAATGGGATTTGGGGAAAGTTAGTTTGGGGTGCAAGACACTGCTGAGTCCCTTAAATCCTGGGTCCTACAGTTCAATCTCCTCGATCCTCATTGGAACAGCTGGTCTATACCTGTGGAGGCCTTGAGCTCTGATTTGGGAATCCCTCTTTTGCTCCTTGCATACTCTAACTGCAAGACACCACTAACTCCAAGAAGTCTGGTCAACCCTGGATTATGGCTGTGGCTAACTGTTACCCCTCACCAGGGACCTGGGTGGGATTCTAGCCTTGGGTGGTCATCTGTGGGGAGCTCTTGTTTTCTTCTCCATTTCTACCAGTGCTCTGGCCTGAATGGCCTGAATGGCATGAAAACTGACCCTTTGGTCCAATGTGTGCATGCTGACTTGATAACTTAATCTGGTCTCACTTGGGCCAAAATCACGACTATTCCAGTATTTGGAAATACTGGTGATCTCTCCTAATAAGTGGGAGAACAACTTAACATACCTGTGGTGGTTTGGGTGGGCAGTTCCCCTCACTGGGACCATTAGACTGAATACAACCCAGGTATAACATGTGTACCTTTTTTAATCTTCCAGATTTACATTACTTGTCACCTGCGAGTTTCTGCACTCCAGCTGCAGCCAAACCCCCTGAACAAGGCTTGCTGGTTTCAAAGGGCCAGCCGAACGTGAGTAACCGTTTCATGGGTTTATACTGCTGTTGTGTGAATGTACTAACTTTGTTTCTGTCTTTTTAGCTGGTCCCTGGTCACTGACAGCTGGGCCCCTCCAGTAGGAGAGAGTGATGGCCAATCCATCTGTCACTGCTGTGACACACTCGGATGTGGATCACCATCCAGGGCCATGAGGAGAAAATCACGGGCAGCAGGTACAGTGGGTAATCCCTCTCTCTCTGATTTACCAGCTTTGGGTTAAGGAAAGGCTGGCACTTCATTGGAGTGTAGGAGGTTGAGGTGACCTTCTTTAGAAGATCATGAGGGATATAGATGGGATGAGAACTACCACTAACCCCAAGACTAGGGGTGGCAGGTTAAGGTGAGGGAGATTTTAAAGGTGGTGGGGGGGGGGGGGGGGGGGGGGGTGTGGCTTGTGTCAAAGGAACTTGAGGAAATGGTGGATGGATTACACTTACAACACTTCCAGACACTTTAGATATTTCTGAATAGGGAAAGTTTGGAGAGCTATTAGGCTACAGCAGGCAGGTGGGGCTAGTTTAGTTTGGGATTATGGTTGACATGGACTTAGGCTTGGAAAAACAGACTGTGTCCTCCAATGACTATGAACAGAAGTATGACACTTTGTCCATTGAATAGCAGAGTGGGCTGATCACATCTGATCAGCTCCTGCAGTTCCCCTTTCTGCTACTGACTTAAAAATCTCTCTGCTTAGAATGTGAGTGAAGGGAATATTTTTGGCTTGCCAAGTGTTCCATTTGGCAGTGAAGGATTGTCACAAACTGGCATCGCAGCAATACCTTACCCATGGGCTCTAGCTCCACCAGTCTCTGACCCACATCTTCTGAGCCACTTGTCCCACTTGCCATCTGTCTCTCTGCTTCCCCAGAATTCTCACCAGCAACATGGGAAGCGGATTCAACACTTGGACCCTTAGTCATTGTGGATCCCAACCGTTTTAGTGCTGCCAAGTCTGGATCTTCAGTGGGAGACTTTGCTGAACAGCACCAAGCTGTCTCTGGTAAGAACACTTCTGTGAATTATCGCTCAACAGCACTCCATTTTGAGGTTGCATCTTACCAGTGTCTAAACCCTCACGTGATAGTTTAACTCTGTATTAAATAGTTCTGTTAAAGGTGCCTCACCACACAACACCGACTGTGGTAGTGCTACTACCTGAGCTAAAGTCTAGGTTCACCTCTTATTCTGGAGATGTACTAATATCTCAACAATTCAATTAAGCACTTGCAAAGCAATGGGTTAGTCCCCACCTAATTCTATAAAATGCTCTTCCTCCTTCAAACACTGACCCCTCATGGTCTCTAACCTCCTTCAGCCCCACAATCTAATTGCCAACCATCCTTCCACTGACACCACTGAACTTTCAACATGAGCCTTGAATTCACAGCCCTCTGAAAACACTTCCCCACCCCCATTGTTCATCACCTTGACCTATCTAATAGAGGGTTCAGTCAGCATCATAGTCCTGTCACTTTTTTCCCTTGTACTCTTATTGCTGGAGTCTGCTCATTATTACAAACATTCTCTGACCTACTGAGCACTTGTCTGTCCCACACTGTTCCTGTAGCACCTATCCCACCTGGGGTCATGATTCTGTGCCTCACTTTGGAACCCACTTTACGATGTTGGATGTCTTTCTGATTGTGAGCTGATCAAGTTTGATGTTTGTCACTTACAGGGAACTGTCAATGCAGAATTGGTAATGCTTCTAAATGCTTTTTGTCCCTACAGATGGACACTTTCTGGTCGGTCTTGCTCTGCTGGGTGCTTTGATGATCCCAGTAGCAGGATTTACAGTGGCTACCTACAGGAGATGTGTTGGAGTCCAGTTATGTTGACCTTTTGTCAAAGCTGATTAAATGCAGTTTAACAATTAAAACTAATTAGATTTACTCTGTTCATTTACACAACAGCACAGGAATAAGTTCTCCATCCCATGTTATATCAACAATGATCCACTCCAATCCCATCTGCCTGCACATGCTCTGA
Source organism: Hemiscyllium ocellatum (assembly GCF_020745735.1). Taxonomy (NCBI): domain Eukaryota; kingdom Metazoa; phylum Chordata; class Chondrichthyes; order Orectolobiformes; family Hemiscylliidae; genus Hemiscyllium; species Hemiscyllium ocellatum. The sequence continues at coordinate 2,690,067 of NC_083444.1, read as the reverse complement.
ATCTCTCCTCTAATCCCTGCCTGTTCATGTCTAAATGCCTCTTAAACATGTAAATCACTATCCCAGTATAATCCAGATACTTTAACTTTAAAGTCTAACCTTCCCTTCCCATCTCTAACCTTCCCCCAGATTTCACTTTCCCAGCCTAGAAGGGAATGCACTTAATATCCTCTTTATCGATTCCTTTATCAGGCCACCCCTCCAGCCTCTCTCCCAGCAAAGAATCCAAGTTTGTCCAACCTCTGGAGTGCATTTTAGCTAAACATCTGGCAGATCCTAGTAAATCTTTGCAGGATGGAGACTGGAGTGCAATCAATACTGCACACCATTCCCAATGTAGCCTGACTAAAGATTCTCTTTATGCTGTTGCAACATGACTTGCCAGCTTGTGTCCCCTTGCCCTGACTGGTGAAGCCAAGCATACCAAGGCCTTGACTACCTTGATGCACTTGTGACCACATGCAGGGAGTTATGGAGTGGCCGTGAGTTTGAGATGAGTTAAATACTTACCCGATCATACACCTGGCTTCAGCTGAAGAGCATCCTTTAGTTTTTCTTTCTGTTCAGGATGTTGTGCACTTTCTGGAGCAGGTGTGACTTGTGTAAACCTCCTGCCCCAAAGTTAGGGACACTGCCAATGTCTCAGCAGCCTGAGCATGTTTCTAATTCTACAGTAACACTACTTACCTCGAACAGTTTTTTATTTTGAATTGCTAGCTTCCCTCCTATTGGCTGTACGTGATCCGGCTTTAATCCCCTTTGTGGACAGCCAAAGTTTGGAAAACATTAATCCAGACTTCAATAGGACCAGGGAAACTTGATCTTCCCTTTGTCTCTAGTTTTGTGGGCTGTGAACTCCGAACAGGAAAGAAACGCTACTTTGGATTATTAGGATTGTGGTGGACTTTAAACTTCAGTCAAACTCTGAGAAAGAGGAGAAAGTAAGGTCTGCAGATGCTGGAGATCAGAGCTGAAAATGTTGCTGGAAAAGCGCAGCAGGTCAGGCAGCATCCAAGGAACAGGAAATTCAACACTTCGGGCATAAGCCTTCTTCCTGAAGAAGGGCTTATGCCCGAAACGTTGAGTTTCTTGGATGCTGCCTGCCCTGCTGCACTCTTCCTGCAACACATTTTCAGCTCTGAGAAAGCAGACCACTGGACAGCTATCCACCTGAGCTCTGCAGCTGGGTCCAAGACCATATAAAGGGTAAAAAATGAGGTCTGCAGATGCTGGAGATCACAGTTGAAAATGTGTTGCTGGTTAAAGCACAGCAGGTTAGGCAGCATCCAAGGAACAGGAAATTTGACATTTCGGGCATAAGCCCTTCATCAGGAATGAGAAGAGTGTGCCAAGCAGGCTAAGATAAAAGGTAGGGAGGAGGGACTTGGGGGAGGGGCGATGGAGATGTGATAGGTGGAAGGAAGTCAGGGTGAGGGTGATAGGCCGGAGTGGGGTGGGGGTGGAGAGGTTAGGAAGAAGATTGCAGGTTAGGAGGGCGGTGCTGAGTTGAGGGAACCGCCTGAGACAAGGTGGGGGGAGGGGAAATGAGGAAACTGGAGAAATCGGAGTTCATCCCTTGTGGTTGGAGGGTTCCCAGGTGGAAGATGAGGCGCTCCTCCTCCAGCCGTCATGTTATGTTCTGCCGGTGGAGGAGTCCAAGGACCTGCATGTCCTTGGTGGAGTGGGAGGGGGAGTTAAAGTGTTGAGCCACGGGGTGGTTGGGTTGGTTGGTCCGGGTGTCCCTGAGGTGTTCTCTGAAGCGTTCCGCAAGTAAGCGGCCCGTCTCCCCAATGTAGAGGAGGCCACATCGGGTGTAGATGATGTGTGTGGAGGTACAGGTGAACTTGTGGCGGATATGGAAGGATCCCTTGGAGGGAAGTGAGGGAGGAGGTGTGGGTGCAAGTTTTACATTTCCTGTGGTTGCAGGGGAAGGTGCCGGGAGTGGAGGTTGGGTTGGTGGTGGGTGTGGACCTGACGAGGGAGTCACGAAGGGAGTGGTCTTTGCGGAACGCTGATAGGGGAGGGAACTATATCCCTGGTGGTAGGGTCCGTTTGGAGGTGGTGGAAATGACGGCGGATGATACGCTGTATACAGAGGTTGGTGGGGTGGTAGGTGAGAACCAGTGGGGTTCTGTCTTGGTGGCAGTTGGAGGAGCGGGGCTCAAGGGCGGAGGAGCGGGAAGTGAAGGAGATGCAGTGGAGGGCATTGTCGATCACGTTTGGGGGGAATCTGCGGTCCTTGAAGAAGGAGGCCATCTGGGCTGTGCGGTGTTGGAACTGGTCCTCCTGGGAGCAGATGTGGCGGAGACGAAGGAATTGGGAATATGGGATGAAGTTTTTACGGGGGGCAGGGTGGGAGGAGGTGTAGTCCAGATAGCTGTGGGAGTCAGTTGGTTTATAGTAGATGTCTGTGAGTCGGTCGCCTGAGATAGAAATGGAGAAGTCTAGGAAGGGGAGGGAGGAGTCTGAGACAGTCCAGGTGAATTTGAGGTTGGGATGGAAGGTGTTAGTAAAGTTGATGAACTGTTCAACCTCCTCGTGGGAGCACGAGGCAGCGCCGATACAGTCATCGATGTAGCGGAGGAAAAGGTGGGGGGTGGTGCCAGTGTAGTTGCGGAAGATGCACTGTTCCACATATCCTACGAAGAGACAGGCATAGCTGGGGCCCATGTGGGTGCCCATGGCAACTCCTTTAGTTGGAGGAAGTGGAAGGATTGAAAAGAGAAGTTATTCAGGGTGAGGACCAGTTCAGTCAGTCGAAGGAGGGTGTCAGTGGAAGGGTACTGGTTGGTGCGGCGGGCTTTGAGTCCTTCGTGATGGGGGATGGAGGTGTACAGGGACTGGATGTCCATCGTGAAAATAAGGCGTTGGGGACCGGGGAAAGCGAAAATCCTGGAGGAGGTGGAGGGCGTGGGTGGTGTCCCGAACGTAGGTGGGGAGTTCTTGGACTAAGGGGGACAGGACCGTGTCGAGGTACGTGGAGATGAGTTCGGTGGGGCAGGAGCAGGCTGAGACAATGGGTCAAACCTGAATGCCCCGGCCGACCCATTGTCTCAGCCTGCTCCTGCCCCACCGAACTCATCTCCACGTACCTCGACACGGTCCTGTCCCCTTTAGTCCAAGAACTCCCCACCTACGTTCGGGACACCACCCACGCCCTCCACCTCCTCCAGGATTTTCGCTTTCCCCGGTCCCCAACGCCTTATTTTCACGATGGACATCCAGTCCCTGTACACCTCCATCCCCCATCACGAAGGACTCAAAGCCCGCCGCACCAACCAGTACCCTTCCACTGACACCCTCCTTCGACTGACTGAACTGGTCCTCACCCTGAATAACTTCTCTTTTCAATCCTCCCACTTCCTCCAAACTAAAGGAGTTGCCATGGGCACCCGCATGGGCCCTAGCTATGCCTGTCTCTTCGTAGGATATGTGGAACAGTCCATCTTCCGCAACTACACTGGCACCACCCCCCACCTTCTCCTCCGCTACATCGATGACTGTATCGGCACTGCCTTGTGCTCCCACGAGGAGGTTGAACAGTTCATCAACTTTACTAACACCTTCCATCCTGACCTCAAATTCACCTGGACTGTCTCAGACTCCTCCCTCACCTTCCTAGAACTGGAAAGGTCTATCTCAGGCGACCGACTCAACACAGACATCTACTATAAACCAACTGACTCCCACAGCTACCTGGCCTACACCCTGCCCCCTGTAAAAACTCCATCCCATATTCCAAATTCCTTCGTCTCCGCCGCATCTGCTCCCAGGAGGACCAGTTCCAACACCGCACAGCCCAGATGGCCTCCTTCTTCAAGGACCGTAGATTCCTCCCAAACGTGATCGACGGTGCCCTCCACCGCATACCCTCCACCGCATCTCCTCCACTTCCCGCTCCTCCCCCCTTGAGCCCCGCTCCTCCAACCGCCACCAAGACAGAACCCTACTGGTTCTCACCTACCACTCCACCAACCTCCGTATACAACGCATCATCCACCGTCATTTCCGCCACCTCCAAACGGACCCCACCACCAGAGGGATATTTCCCTCCCCTATCAGCGTTCCGAAAAGACCACTCCCTTCATGACTCCCTCGTCAGGTCCACACCCCCCACCAATCCAACCTTCCCCTGCAACCGCAGGAAATGTAAAACTTGCGCCCACACCTCCTCCCTCACTTCTCTCCAAGTCCCCAAGGGATCCTTCCACATCCGCCACAAGTTCACCTGTACCTCCACACACATCATCTATTGCATCCGCTGCACCCGATGTGGCCTCCTCTACATTGGGGAGACAGGCCGCTTACTTGCGGAACGCTGCAGAGAACACCTCAGGGACGCCCGGACCAACCAACCCAACCACCCCGTGGCTCAACACTTTAACTCCCCCTCCCACTCCACCAAGGACATGCAGGTCCTTGGACTCCTCCATCGTCAGAACATAACAACAGGACAGCTGGAGGAGGAGCGCCTCATCTTCCGCCTGGGAACCCTCCAACCACAAGGGATGAACTCCGATTTCTCCAGTTTCCTTATTTCCCCTCCCCCCACCTTGTCTTAGTCGGTTCCCTCAACTCAGCACCGCCCTCCTAACCTGCAATCTTCTTCCTAACCTCTCCGCCCCCACCCCACTCCGGCCTATCACCCTCACCCTGACTTCCTTCCACCTAAGTCCCTCCTCCCTACCTTTTATCTTAGCCTGCTTGGCACACTCTTCTCATTCCTGATGAAGGGCTTATGCCCGAAACGTCGAATTTCCTGTTCCTTGGATGCTGCCTGACCTGCTGTGCTTTAACCAGCAACACATTTTCAACCAAGACCATTTAAACCCCTGATAGACTCAGCTCTCCAGCTGGAAGCAGTGACATGTGCTTGGCATAGTGCCAGCTGCTTTAGTGATCTTTTCCCCCCCGGATAGGGGTTCACAATAGTTTTAGATGATCACTTTTTTTCCTTGTACTCTTAACAGGAGAAATGTTGTTCCCTTGCAAAGGAGGGGAAAATACTATTTGAGAGACACAAGGCCATATCTTCAACTGCTGAATGAAAATGTTCTCCTTCAAGAACTGAAAGGAAAGCCCCTCCCCCAGAAATCCAGGCTGGTGCCAGAATTGTGCTCCGCTGACTTCTGCTTTCTCCACCCCCCACCCATGTCTTGTTTCTGTCAATTGTGTGACTTGCTAAAATACAATTGGTTTTCAAAACTGCTATTACAAAGTTTTCTTGATTACAGAATTTTTTTTATTTCAAACTTGGGTTTACGAGCCATGTGAACTGGGACTTTGAGATCTGGTTATGTTTGTGGTGACTATGTGCAGCAGTGCACTACACAGAACTGCATCTGCCTTACATTCAGGCTAGGAAATGCAGACTGGTGAGTTTGAGTGAGGAAGAGACCATCTCATCCAAGATGTCACATGTACCTTTATCTCTCAAATTACTTTTGCCCACACTCTTGTATTTAATGTGGGTGGGGGAAGCTCCACTCCAGTGAGCTGTTCCAGTTTAAATCCCTCTTTGGGAGGGGAGGATGTTAAAACTTGCTCTCAGGGGCAGTGGTTACAAGGTGAAGTGATGCTGTCCAAAGGATGGAGATGGATGAATGTGCATGGAAAATAAAACTCCATGTTGGAAGCCCCTGGGCCACAGTAGTCCCAGGTTAAAGTTCTTCTGCCCCAGGGTGCTCCTAAATTTTAGAAATACAAAGTATCTGTGGAGATGGAAAGACTTAGTTACTGTAATCTCACAGGAGAGGTTCAAATCACAGTTTTTTTAGATTAGACTTACAGTGTGGAAACAGGCCCTTCGGCCCAACAAGTCCACACCGACCCGCCGAAGCGAAACCCACCCATACTCCTACATTTACCCCTTTACCTAACACTACGGGCAATTTCCCATGGCCAATTCACCTGACCCGCACATCTTTGGACTGTGGGAGGAAACCGGAGCACCCGGAGGAAACCCACGCTGACACGGGGAGAACGTGCAAACTCCACACAGTCAGTCGCCTGAGTCGGGAATTGAACCCAGGTCTCTGGCGCTGTGAGGCAGCAGTGCTAACCACTGTGCCACCGTGCCGCCCAGTTTGCTCCTAGCTCTCCAAGCTATTGTGCTTCAGTGATGTAATGCCTGATTTGATTGGGTCCAACCAGTCTGTGCTGCCCATGTTCCCAAACTAGTTCCCCCTGCCTGTACTTGGCCTGTATCTGCCCAACCCCCTCCTATCCACTCGCTGCACCAAATGTCTTTTGGATCTTGTAACTGTACCCACATCTGCCACTTCCTCTGGAAGGCTATTCCACAAACAAACCAGTGTCTATATTTTTTTTATATAAAATTCCCTCCACAGCTCCCTGGATTACACCTCCCAACCTACCTCCTGCAAAAATGCCATCCCGTATTCCCAATTCCTCCACCTCCGCCGTATCTGCTCCCAGGAGGACCAGTTCCACCACAGAACACACCAGATGGCCTCCTTCTTTAGAGACCGCAATTTCCCGTCTCATGTGGTTGAAGATGCCCTCCAACGCATCTCGTCCACATCCTGCACCTCTGCCCTCAGACCCCACCCCTCCAACGTAACAAGGACCTGGTGTCACCTTCCACCCTACCAACCTTCGCATAAACCACATCATCCGCCGACATTTCCGTCACCTCCAAATGGACCCCACCACCAGGGATATATTTCCCTCCCCACCCCTTTCCGCCTTCCGCAAAGACCGTTCCCTCCGTGACTACCTGGTCAGGTCCACGCCCCCCCACCCCCAACAACCCACCTTCCCTTGCCACCCCAGGAATTGCAAAACCTGTGCCCCCCCCCCACCCCACCCCACCCCCAGTGGGTTTGGGAACTGCTGCTGAGGAAGATTGGGCACGTTAGTGCAGCACACCCTTTTGGTGGTGTGTACTTGTTATGGAGGAAGTGAATGCCTAAAATGATTGAACATAGTGCTAGTCAAGTGGACTGCTTTGTCTGGAAGATTTGAAGTTCTGGTGTTGTTTCAACTGTATCGTCCAGCTAAGTGTCATAATGCCAACTGGGGTTAATATTGGACATGGTGGATCCTAAACTGAAATTGAACTTGATAAATTTCTGGTTTTAGCTGAAAATGTGTTGCTGGAAAAGCGCAGCAAGTCAGGCAGCATCCAAGGAACAGGAGATTCGATGTTTCAGGCATAAGCCCTGAAGAATCTCCTGTTCCTTGGATGCTGCCTGACCTGCTGCGCTTTTCCAACAATACATTTTCAGCTCTGATCTCCAGCATCTGCAGACCTCACTTTCTCCTTGACAATTGCTGGTTTTAACCAAGTGATCAATCACTAAAACATACACACACATTGCAGGTTTAGTTTTCATAAAACAGAAATCCATCGTGCAAAAGGAATGAAGGATAAACTGAACTATTTACATATAACACACATTTAAAGATTTTGAAACACATGGTACAATATTATCCCATTAAAACCCCAAAATATTCTTACTCCCACTACAGAGATTTCCTTTCTCTATCACATCCATTGGACTTAATGTAATTGTGAGTTCAACGCCTGTGTTTTGAGAGTCTGCTAGCCTGTTCCTTGGAGCCTTTGTCCAACTGTGCTTATACTTTCTCAGCTTCAAATAACACTCTTGACATTATAACCAAACACTTTGGGTCTGAAACTTGTACTAAATTTCTGATACTGAAGTAATCTGTTTCTTAACACATCTAACTAAACTTCAACTAACTCTCTTTTTCGTGAGAAACTGCTTCAACAAGACTCCTACAGAATTGCTAAGTAAAACTAGGGAACATTTTTTGCAAGTTTTAGGTACTTCCCTCATTAAAATTTTACAAAAATCAATTTCTTACTTTCTCAACTTGAATCTAAATGTGCGATTGATTATTTTGTACCTCTGTTAAAAAAAATAAACAAAAACTCTTTACTCACCCGGAAGCATCTGTTCTTGGAGAAATCGGCATGAAAACAAGAAATACCTAAAAGTTAAACATTAAACCTCTTCACATACATCGAAAATCCATATGTACTCAAAATTCAAATCTCCAAACTCAGAAACAATGTTTAAATCCAGATAAATCTCACACCCTACGTCACACAGACAGCCTTCCATCGTTCTCCTGATTTGTGTCGTGTTCAGGAGTCACTAAGTGAATGATGTGGTCCACAGTATTTATGTGCCTTGTCAAAACTATACTTTATTCATAAAATATCTTTATATAAGTACAGACACTAACAAATGCCATTTAGCATTTCATGGAAGTAAACATTCTCTCCCCCTCTCCCCCTCCTCTCCCCCCTTCCACATCTGCACCTTCACCTGCCCCTTTCCCACACTGTCCCCTTAAACCCCTCAACTGCCCCAACACTCAATCAACCCACCTCTCAACCTCCCCATTCCCTCATTCCCCCTCCACCCTCTTCTGCATTCCATCCTCATTCACCCTTCCTCCAATTCCCCCTCCTCTCTCATTTCCCCATACCTTAATTTCCCCTGCCCCTCATTCTTCCCTCTCCTCATTCCCCCGCTCCCCCATTGCCCCGCTCCCCCATTCCCCCGCTCCCCCATTCCCCCGCTCCCCCATTGCCCCGCTCCCTCATTCCCCCGCTCCCCCATCCCCCGCTCCCTCATTCCCCGCTCCCCCATTCCCCGCTCCCCATTCCCCGCTCCCCATTCCCCCGCTCCCCAATTCCCCCGCTCCCCCATTCCCCCGCTCCCCCATTCCCCCCCCCGCTCCCCATTCCCCCGCTCCCCCATTGCCCCGCTCCCTCATTCCCCCGCTCCCCCATTCCCCCGCTCCCCCATTCCCCGCTCCCCATTCCCCGCTCCCCATTCCCCCGCTCCCCCATTCCCCCGCTCCCCCATTCCCCCCCTCCCCCATTCCCCCGCTCCCCCATTGCCCCGCTCCCCATTCCCCCCGCTCCCCCATTGCCCCGCTCCCCCCATTCCCCCGCTCCCCCATTGCCCCGCTCCCTCATTCCCCCGCTCCCCCATCCCCCGCTCCCTCATTCCCCCGCTCCCCCATTGCCCCGCTCCCCATTCCCCCGCTCCCCCATTCCCCCCGCTCCCCCATTCCCCCGCTCCCCCATTGCCCCGCTCCCCATTCCCCGCTCCCCCATTCCCCCGCTCCCCCATTCCCCCCGCTCCCCATTCCCCGCTCCCCCATTCCCCCGCTCCCCCATTGCCCCGCTCCCTCATTCCCCCGCTCCCTCATTCCCCCGCTCCCCATTCCCCCGCTCCCCCCATTCCCCCGCTCCCCATTCCCCCGCTCCCCCATTCCCCCGCTCCCCCATTGCCCCGCTCCCTCATTCCCCGCTCCCCCATTCCCCCGCTCCCTCATTCCCCCGCTCCCCATTCCCCCGCTCCCCATTCCCCCGCTCCCCCATTCCCCCGCTCCCCATTCCCCCGCTCCCCCATTCCCCGCTCCCCCATTCCCCCGCTCCCCCATTGCCCCGCTCCCCCATTGCCCCGCTCCCCCATTCCCCCACTCCCCCATTGCCCCGCTCCCCCATTGCCCCGCTCCCCCCATTCCCCCGCTCCCCATTCCCCCGCTCCCCCATTCCCCCGCTCCCCCCATTCCCCCGCTCCCCCATTCCCCCGCTCCCCCATTCCCCCGCTCCCCCATTGCCCCGCTCCCCCATTGCCCCGCTCCCCCATTCCCCCACTCCCCCATTGCCCCGCTCCCCCATTGCCCCGCTCCCCCATTGCCCCGCTCCCCCATTCCCCCGCTCCCCATTCCCCCGCTCCCCCATTCCCCCGCTCCCCCATTCCCCCGCTCCCCCATTGCCCCGCTCCCTCATTCCCTCGCTCCCCCATTCCGCTGCTCCCTCATTCCCCCGCTCCCCCATTCCGCTGCTCCCTCATTCCCCCACTGTTACCTCACTCCCGCATTCTCTCACTCCCACATTCCTCTCTGCTCCCTCAGTTCCCCCATTCCTCCCCACTCCCCCTGCTCCCTCAGCCCCCCATTCCTCCCCACTCCCCCTGCTCCCTCAGCCCCCCATTCCTCCCCACTCCCCCTGCTCCCTCAGCCCCCCATTCCTCCCCACTCCCCCTGCTCCCTCAGCCCCCCATTCCTCCCCAGTCCCTCACTCCCCTACTGTTCCCTCAATCCCCCCACTCCCTGATTCCCCACTTACGCACTCATTCCCACTCTCATCCCCCCTCATCTCGCCTTCACTCCCACGTCTCTCATTTCCCTCACTCCCTCATCCCCTCCAATCCCTCATTCCCCCCGCCTCCTTAGTCCCTCATTCCCCCGCAATTTCTCCCCGTCCATTTCTCCCCCTGCCATTTCTATCTGCCAGCCCCCAATCCTCACATTTCTCACCCTCTACCTCCATATTTCTCTCTCTCATTTCTCCCCCTCCCTAATCACATTTCTCCCCCCCCAACCATTCCCCATCCTCCATATTTCTCCCCCACCTCTATATTTCTCCTTCTCATTTCTCACCCCTCCCACATTTCTCCCTCCCCCATTTCTCTCCACCCCACACATTTCTTTCCTCCCCCCCCACATTCCCCCCATATACCTGTCTCCCCTCACCACCACCCACCCCCACAGTTCTCACTCCCCACATTAACCCTCGCCACATTTCTCCCCCAACCCTTAATGTTTCTCCACCCCAACTTCTGTCCCCCCATTTCTCTCTCTCCCCCACCACACTAATTTCTCTCTCCCTTCCCCGATTTCCCCTGGCCCACTCAATTTCACCCCCCCTCCTTATTTCCTGATTTCACCCTATTGCCCCTGATTTCACCCCCCCCTCATGATTTCTCCCCCACTACAATTTCTCCCCACTCTGGTCTCTCTCAACCTGATTTCTCCCCCAGATTTATCCACCCCCAAGATTACTCCCCCACCCCCACCTGATTTCTCCCCACCCCAATGTCTCCCCCACATTTCCCCAATTGTTCCCACACCCCAATTTCACCCCCTGCTTTCTCCCACCCTCCCCGATTTCTTCCTCATCCCCCTGATTAATCCCCCCAGATTATTCTCCCGGAATATCCCCCAATTTCTCCCTGTCATGATTGACCTCGTCCGATTTCTCCCGCACCCTACTCACGATTTGTCCTCCCCCCCCCCCACCCCTCATGGTTTCTACCCCCGGGATTTCTCCCGGCCAATTTCTCTCCCCCCTTGTTTCTCACCCTCATTTAGAGTCAGAGTCATAGAGATGGACAGCACGGAAACAGACCCTTCGGTCCAACCCGTCCATGCCTACCAGATATCCCAACCCAATATAGCCCCACCTGCCAGCACCTGGCCCATATCCCTCCAAACCCGTCCTATTCATATACCCATCCAGATGCATCTTAAATGTTGTAATTGTACCAGCCTCCACCACTTCCTCTGGCAGCTCATTCCATACACGCACCACCCTCTGTGTGAAAAAGTTGCCCCTCGGGTCTCTTTTATATCTTTTCCCTCTCACCCTAAACCTATGCCCCTCTAGTTCTGGACTCCCCGACCCCAGGGAAAAGACTTTGCCTATTTACCCTATGCATGTCCCTCATAATTTTGTAAACCTCTATAAGGTCACCCCTCAGCCTCCGACGCTCCAGGGAAAACAGCCCCAGCCTGTTCAGCCTCTCCCTGTAGCTCAGATCCTCCAACCCTGGCAACATCCTCGTAAACCTTTTCTGAACCCTTTCAAGTTTCACAACATCTTTCCAATAGGAAGGAGACCGGAATTGCACACAATATTCCAACAGCGGCCTAACCAACGTCCTGTACTCAATACTCTCCCTCTGATTTCTCTCTCACTCCATTTCTCCCACCGTCATTTCTCCTCAACCTGAATTGTCCCCGCCCCAATTTATCCCAATTTCTGCCCTCCTCCCCCACACCCCCAATTTCTTGCCCCTTGATTTCTCTCCCACTGACGATTTCTACCCCCTGCCCATGATTTCTCCCCTAACCACCCCTGCCCAGTCCCCCTCATTTCTACTCTGATTTGTATCCCATGATTTCTTGCCCCCTGATTTCTCCCCACCCGAGTTCTATCCCAATTTTTCCCTACCTCCCCTATTTCTCTCCCCAGATTACTCCCCCTCCCCAATTTCTCCCCACTATGATTTCCCCCCTCACTTGATTTCTCCCCCCATTGCTCCCCACCCCACTCACGATTTCTCCACTCTCCTATTTCTCCATCCCAATTTCTCTCCCCACCCCATTTCTGAGGCCCCTTCATTTCTCACCCCCCATTGCTCCCACCCCCCATTGCTCCCACCCCCCTACTTCTTCCCCCTTTCCTCCCCTACCCTCCATTTCTTCATTCCCATTTTCCCCCCTTCCTCATTTCTTCCCCCTATTTATACCCCACCCCACCCCATTTCTCTACACCCCCCAACTTGCCCACATTTCTCCCCCACACCCTACCCAGACATTGCTCCCAACCCCAGCTCACCCCCACAATTCTCACCCGCCCCACCCCACCACCATGTTTCTCTCCCCCCCACATTTCTCTCTCCCCCCACACCCTACATTTCTCTCTGCCAATACATTTCTCTGTCTCCCCCCACCCCCCATTTCTCATTGTCTCCACTCCCCATTTTCCTCTGTCTCCGCCCACCCCCATTTCTCTGTCCCCTCCCATTTCTCTGTCCCCTCCCATTTCTCTTGCCCCCATTTCTCTGTTGCCCCCATTTGTCTGTTCCCCTCCATTTCTCTGTCCCACATTTCTCTATCCCCCTCATTTCACTACTCCCCATTTCTCTGTCCTCCCCCTTCTCTGTCCCCCCATTTCTCCGACTCCCTCCCCCATTTCTCTGCCCCCATTTCTCTGTCCCTCCCTCCCACTCCCCCATTTCTCTGTCCCTCCCTCCCACTCCCCCATTTCTCTGACAAACCTCCCCCTCCACCCCCCTCCCCACGCCTCTCTCTCCCCTTCCCCCCACCCCCGTCCATTTCTCTGCCCCATCTCCCCCATTTCTCTTTCCCTCCCCCTCCATTTCTCTGCCCCCTTTTCTGTTCCCCCCATTTCTCTCTATCCCCATTTCTCTGTTCCCCCCATTTCTGTTCCCCCCATTTTTCTGCTCCCCACATTTCTCTGTCCCCTCCCATTTCTCTGTCCCCTCCCATTTCTCTGTTCCCCCCATTTCTCTGTTCTCGCCCCCCATTTCTCAGTTCCCCCACGTTTCTCTGTTCCAACCCCATTTCTCTGTCCCCCCATTTCTCTGTTCCCCAATTTCTCTCTTCCCCCCATTTCTCTATCCCCCTCATCTCACTGCCCCCCCATTTCTCCGTCTCCCCTGCTTCTCTGTCCTCCCCCCTTCTCTGTCCCCCCATTTCTCTGCCCTATCTCTCTCATTTCTCTTCCCCTCCCCTTCCATTTCCCTGCCCCCCATTTCTGTTCCCCCATTTCTCTGTTCTCCCCATTTCTCTGTCCCCCCCTTTCTCGTCCTGCTCCCCCTCCCCCATTTCTCTGTTCTCCCCATTTCTCTGATCCCCCATTTCTATGTTTCATCCCCATTTTTTCTCCTACCCCTATTTCTCTGTTCCCCCATTTCTCTGTTTCCCCCATTTCTCTGTCCCCCCCTTTCTCGTCCTGCTCCCCCTCCCCCATTTCTCTGTCCCCCCATTTCTCTGTCTCCCCATTTCTCTGTTCCCCCATTTCTCTGTTCCCCCCGTTTCTCTGTTCCCCCGTTTCTCTGATCCTCCGTTTCTCTATTCCCCCATTTCTCTGTTCCCCCCCATTTCTCTCTCCCCCCTTTTCTCTGCCCCTCTGTCCCCCCATTTCTCTGTGTCCCCCCATTTCTCTTCCCCCCTTTTTCTTTCCACCCCATTTCTCTGTACCCCCATTTCTCGGTCCCCCCCATATTTTTCAGTGCCCCCCCATATTTCTTGGTGTCCCCCCATATTTCTCGGTGTCCCCCCTCCCCATATTTCTCGGTGTCCCCCATATTTCTCGGTGCCTCCCCAATATTTCTCGGTGCACCCTCCCCCATATTTCTCTGTGTCCGCCCCCATATTTCTCGATGTCTTCCCCCATATTTCTCGGTGTCCCCCCTCCCCATATTTCTCGGTGCCCCCCCATATATCTTGTGTCTCCCCCCTCCCTCATATTTCTCAGTGTCTCTCCCACCCCATATTTCTCGGTGCCCCCTCCCCCATATTTCTCGGTGTCCCCCCCATATTTCTCGGTGCCCTCTCCCACATATTTCTCGGTGCCCCCCATATTTCTCAGTGACCCCAATATTTCTCATCGCCCCCCCATATATCTCGATGTCTCCCCCCTCCCCCATATTTCTTGGTGTCTCTCCCCCCCATATTTCTCGGTGCCCCCCCATATTTCTCGGTGCTCCTCATATTTCTCAGTGTCTCACCGCTCCCCCATATTTCTCGGTGCCCCTCCCCCATATTTCTCGGTGCCTCCTCCCCCATATTTCTCGGTGCCCGCCCATATATCTCGGTGTCTCCCCCCTCCCCCATATTTCTCAGTGTCTCTCCCCCCCATATTTCTCAGTGCCCCCCATATTTCTCAGTGTCTCTCTCCCCCCATATTTCTCGGTGTCTCTCTCCCCCCATATTTCTTGATGCCCCCCCATATTTCTCGGTGTCTCACCCCTTCTCCATATTTCTCGGTGCCCCCTCCATATATATTGGAGTCCGCCCTCCCTATATTTCTCGGTATCCCCCCCATATTTCTCAGTGTCCCCCCTCCCCATATTTCTTGGTGATCCCCCCCATATTTCTCAGTGTTCCCCCTCCCCATGTTTCTCAGTGACGCCCCTATATTTCTCGGTGCCCCTCCCCCATATTTCTCAGTGCCCCCCCATATTTCTCGGTGCCCCCACCCCATATTTCTCGGTGTCCCCCATATTTCTCGGTGCCCCTCCCCCATATTTCTCGGTGCCCCTCCCCCATATTTCTCAGTGCTCCTCCCCCATATTTCTCAGTGCCCCCCATATTTCTTGGTGACCCCTCCCCCATATTGCTCAGTGCCCCCCATATTTCTCAGTGCCCCCCCATATTTCTCGGTGCCCCTCCCCCATATTTCTCGGTGCCCCCTCCCCCATATTTCTCGGTGCCCCCCCATATTTCTCGGTGCCCCCTCCCCCATATTTCTTAATGCCCCCCCATATTTCTCAGTGTCCCCCCCATATTTCTCGGTGCCCCCCCATATTTCTCAGTGCCCCCCATATTTCTCGGTGCCCCCCATATTTCTCGGTGACCCCCCCATATTTCTCAGTGCCCCCCATATTTCTTGGTGACCCCTCCCCCATATTTCTCGGTGCCCCCCATATTTCTCGGTGACCCCCCATATTTCTCAGTGCACCCCCATATTTCTTGGTGACCCCCCATATTTCTCAGTGCCCCCCATATTTCTTGGTGACCCCTCCCCATATTTCTCGGTGCCCCCCCATATTTCTTGGTGACCCCCCCATATTTCTTGGTGACCCCTCCCCCATATTTCTCAGTGCCCCCCCATATTTCTCAGTGTCCCCTCCCCCATATTTCTCAGTGCCCCCCATATTTCTCGGTCCCCCCCCCAATTTCTCGGTGTCCTCCCCCCAGACTGAGATTATGGGAGTTAAGCGCGCTCTCGCAGCGGTATAACCCGCGCGTGCCCGAGCCACGTGGACGCGCACTGCTGCCGGCGGTCTCGCGGCCGTCGTCAGACGCACTGCGGTGACGTCAGAGAGAGCGCGTCTGCGGCGGTGACGGTGGGAGAGAGCGCGACCGAGAGGCAGAGACACAGACCCAGACACACAGGGAGACACAGAGAGAGAGAGACCACCGCCCCCCACCCACACCCAGCACCATGGTCAGGAGGGCGGTGAGAAAGAGGGTGGGGGAGTGAGGGTGGGGGGGTGGAGTGGCGTGAGGACGGTGAGGGTGGGGGGGTGGAGTGGCGTGAGGACGGTGAGGGTGGGGGGGTGGGGGTGTGTGAGGACGGTGGGGGTGGGGGGCGTGAGGACGGTGGGGGGGTGGAGTGGCGTGAGGACGGTGAGGGGTGGGGGGGGCGTGAGGACGGTGGGGGGTGGGGGTGAGTGAGGACGGTGGGGGGGTGGGGGTGAGTGAGGACGGTGGGGGGTGGGGGGCGTGAGGACGGTGGGGGTGAGGGTGGGGGGAGTGATGACGGTGGGGGTGAGGGTGGGGGGAGTGATGACGGTGGGGTGTGAGGGGTGTGTGAGGACGGTGGGGGTTGGGGTGAGTGAGGACGGTGGGGGGTGGGGGGCGTGAGGACGGTGGGGGTGAGGGTGGGGGGAGTGAGGACGGTGGGGGTGAGGGTGGGGGGAGTGATGACGGTGGGGTGTGAGGGGTGTGTGAGGACGGTGGGGGTTGGGGTGAGTGAGGACGGTGGGGGTTGGGGTGAGTGAGGACGGTGGGGGTGAGGGTGGGGGGAGTGATGACGGTGGGGGTGAGGGTGGGGGGAGTGATGACGGTGGGGTGTGAGGGGTGTGTGAGGACGGTGGGGGTTGGGGTGAGTGAGGACGGTGGGGGTTGGGGTGAGTGAGGACGGTGGGGGTTGGGGGGAGTGAGGACGGTGGGGGTTGGGGGGAGTGAGGACGGTGGGGGTTGGGGGGGAGTGAGGACGGTGGGGGTTGGGGTGAGTGAGGACGGTGGGGGTTGGGGGGGCATGAGGACGGTGGGGGTTGGGGGGGCATGAGGACGGTGGGGGTTGGGGGGGCATGAGGACGGTGGGGGTTGGGGGGGCATGAGGACAGTGGGGGTGAGGGTGGGGGGAGTGATGACGGTGGGGGTGAGGGTGGGGGGAGTGATGACGGTGGGGTGTGAGGGGTGTGTGAGGACGGTGGGGGTTGGGGTGAGTGAGGACGGTGGGGGTTGGGGTGAGTGAGGACGGTGGGGGTTGGGGTGAGTGAGGACGGTGGGGGTTGGGGGGAGTGAGGACGGTGGGGGTTGGGGGGAGTGAGGACGGTGGGGGTTGGGGGGGAGTGAGGACGGTGGGGGTTGGGGGGGCATGAGGACAGTGGGGGTGAGGGTGGGGGGAGTGAGGACGGTGAGGGGGGAGTGAGGACGGTGGGGGGGTGAGGGGTGAGTGAGGACCGTGGGGGGGTAAGGGGGGAGTGAGGATGGTGAGGGGGGAGTGAGGATGGTGGGGGGTGAGGGGGGAGTGAGGACGGTGAGGGGGGAGTGAGGATGGTGGGGGGTGAGGGGGGAGTGAGGACGGTGAGGGGGGAGTGAGGACGGTGGGGGTTGGGGTGAGTGAGGACGGTGGGGGTTGGGGTGAGTGAGGACGGTGGGGGTTGGGGGGGCATGAGGACAGTGGGGGTGAGGGTGGGGGGAGTGAGGACGGTGGGGGGGTGAGGGGTGAGTGAGGACCGTGGGTGGGTAAGGGGGGAGTGAGGATGGTGAGGGGGAGTGAGGATGGTGGGGGGGGTGAGGGGGGAGTGAGGACGGTGAGGGGGGAGTGAGGACGGTGGGGGTTGGGGTGAGTGAGGACGGTGGGGGTTGGGGTGAGTGAGGACGGTGGGGGTTGGGGTGAGTGAGGACGGTGCGGTTTGGGGGTGAGTGAGGACGGTTGGGGTGGGGGGGTGTGAGGATGGTGGGGGGTGAGGGGGGAGTGAGGATGGTGGGGGGTGAGGGGGGGAGTGAGGATGGTGGGGGGTGAGGGGGGGAGTGAGGATGGTGGGGGGTGAGGGGGGGAGTGAGGATGGTGGGGGGTGAGGGGGGGAGTGAGGATGGGGGGGAGTGAGGATGGGGGGGAGTGAGGATGGTGGGGGGTGAGGGGGGGAGTGAGGATGGGGGGGAGTGAGGATGGTGGGGGGTGGGGGGGGAGTGAGGATGGTGGGGGGTGAAATGAGGATGGTGGAGGGGGAAATGAGGATGGTGTGGGGGGAGTGAGGATGGTGGGGTTGGGGGGCGTGAGGACGGTAGGGGGTTGGGGTGGGGGTGAGTGAGGATGGTGGGGGTGGAGTGAGGAGGGTGGGGGGTGGCGGGGCGTGGGGGTGGTGGGGAATCAGTGGGAGTGAGGATGGTGGGGTGGGGTTGGGGGGGAGTGAGGACGTGGGGGTGGGGGGAATGGTGGGGGTGCGGGGGGAGTGAGGATGTGGGGGTGGGGGTGAGTGAGGATGTGGGGGTGAGTGAGGATGTGGGGGTGAGTGAGGATGTGGGGGTGGGGGGGGAGTGAGGGCGGTGCGGTTTGGGGGTGAGTGAGGACGGTTGGGGTGAGGGGGGGTGGGGGGTGAGGGGGGAGTGAGGATGGTGGGGGGGTGAGGGGGGGAGTGAGGATGGTGGGGGGTGAGGGGGGAGTGAGGATGGTGAGGGGGGAGTGAGGATGGTGGAGGTGGGGGTGGGGCTGAGGGGGGAGTGAGGATGGTGAGGGGGGAGTGAGGACGGTGGGGGGTGAGGGGGGAGTGAGGACGGTGGGGGGTGAGGGGGGAGTGAGGACGGTGGGGGTGAGGGGGGAGTGAGGACGGTGGGGGGTGAGGGCGAGTGAGGACGGTTGGGGTGGGGGTGAGTGAGGATGGTGGGGGTGGGGTTGGAGTGAGGACGGTGGTTTTTGGGGGACGTGAGGATGGTGAGGTTGGGTGTGGGGGTGAGGGGGGCGTGAGGATGATGGGGGTGAGTTGGGAGTGAGGATGGTGGGAAGTGAGGATGGGGGGGGAGTGAGGATGGTGGGAAGTGAGGATGGGGGGGAGTGAGGATGGTGAGGGGGAGTGAGGATGGTGGGGGTGGAGTGGGGATGGTGGGGGGTGAGGGGGGAGTGAGGATGGTGAGGGGGGAGTGAGGATGGTGGGGGGTGAGGGGGGAGTGAGGATGGTGGGGGGTGAGGGGGGAGTGAGGATGGTGGGGGGTGAGGGGGGAGTGAGGATGGTGGGGGGTGAGGGGGGAGTGAGGATGGTGGGGGGTGAGGGGGGAGTGAGGATGGGGGGGGGTGAGGGGGGAGTGAGGATGGTGGGGGGTGCGGGGGGAGTGAGGATGGTGAGGGGGGAGGGGGGAGTGAGGATGGTGGGGGGTGCGGGGGGAGTGAGGATGGTGGGGCGTGCGGGGGGAGTGAGGATGGTGGGGGGTGAGGGGGGGAGTGAGGATGGTGGGGGGGGAAATGAGGATGGTGGAGGGGGAGTGAGGATGGTGTAGGGGGAGTGAGGATGGTGTAGGGGGAGTGAGGATGGTGTGGGGGGAGTGAGGATGGTGGGGTTGGGGGGCGTGAGGACGGTAGGCGGTTGGGGTGGGGGTGAGTGAGGATGGTGGGGGTGGAGTGAGGAGGGTGGGGGTGGGGGGGCGTGCGGGTGGTGGGGAATCAGTGGGAGTGAGGATGGTGGGGTGGGGTTGGGGGGGAGTGAGGACGTGGGGGTGGGGGGAATGGTGGGGGTGCGGGGGGAGTGAGGATGTGGGGGTGCGGGGGGAGTGAGGATGTGGGGGTGGGGGGGGAGTGAGGATGTGGGGGGGTGGGGGGGAGTGAGGATGTGGGGTGAGTGAGGATGTGGGGTGGGGGGGAGTGAGGGCGGTGCGGTTTGGGGGTGAGTGAGGACGGTTGGGGTGGAGGGGGTGTGAGGATGGTGGGGAGTGAGGATGGTGGGGAGTGAGGGGGGGAGTGAGGATGGTGGGGGGTGAGGGGGGGTGGGGGGTGAGGGGGGAGTGAGGATGGTGGGGGGTGAGGGGGGAGTGAGGATGGTGGGGGGTGAGGGGGAAGTGAGGATGGTGGGGGGTGAGGGGGGAGTGAGGATGGTGGGGGGTGAGGGGGGAGTGAGGATGGTGGGGGGTGAGGGGGAAGTGAGGATGGTGGGGGCTGAGGGGGGAGTGAGGATGGTGGAGGTGGGGGGGGCTGAGGGGGGAGTGAGGATGGTGGGGGGTGAGGGGGGAGTGAAGACGGTGGGGCGTGAGGGGGGAGTGAAGACGGTGGGGCGTGAGGGGGGAGTGAAGACGGTGGGGGGTGAGGGCGAGTGAGGACGGTGGGGGTTGGGGGGGAGTGAGGACGGTGGGGGTTGGGGGGGAGTGAGGACGGTGGGGGTTGGGGGGGGACGGTGGGGGTGGGGTTGGAGTGAGGATGGTGGGGGTGGGGTTGGAGTGAGGACGGTGGTTTTTGGGGGACGTGAGGATGGTGAGGTTGGGTGTGGGGGTGAGGGGGGCGTGAGGATGATGGGGGTGAGTTGGGAGTGAGGATGGTGGGAAGTGAGGATGGGGGGAGTGAGGATGGTGGGGGTGGAGTGAGGATGGTGGGGGTGGAGTGGGGATGGTGGGGGTGAGGGGGGAGTGAGGATGGTGGGGGGTGGGGGGGGAGTGAGGATGGTGGGGGGGGGGAGTGAGGATGGTGGGGGGGGAGTGAGGATGGTGGGGGGGGAGTGGGGATGGTGGGGGTGAGGGGGGAGTGAGGATGGTGTGGGGGGAGTGAGGATGGTGTGGGGGGAGTGAGGATGGTGTGGGGGGAGTGGGGATGGTGGGGGTGAGGGGGGAGTGAGGATGGTGGGAGGTGTGGGGGGAGTGAGGATGGTGTGGGGGGAGTGAGGATGGTGTGGGGGGAGTGAAGATGGTGGGGGGGGAGTGAGGATGGTGGGGTGGGGGGGCATGAGGACGGTAGGGGGTTGGGGTGGGGGTGAGTGAGGATGGTGGGGGTGGAGTGAGGAGGGTGGGGGTGGGGGGGGCGTGCGGGTGGTGGGGAATCAGTGGGAGTGAGGATGGTGGGGTGAGTGAGGATGTGGGGGTGGGGGGGAGTGAGGATGTGGGGGTGGGGGGGAGTGAGGATGTGGGGGTGGGGGGGAGTGAGGATGGTGGGGGTGGGGGGGAGTGAGGATGGTGGGGGTGAGGGAGGGGAGTGAGGATGATGGTGGTGAGGGGGGAGTGAGGGAGGGGAGTGAGGGTGGTGGTGAGGGGGTAGTGAGGATGGTGGGGGGAGTGAGGATGGTGGGGGTGAGGGAGGGGAGTGAGGATGGTGGTGGTGAGGGGGGAGTGAGGATGGTGGGGGGGAGTGAGGATGGTGGGGGTGCGGGGCGAGTGAGGGAGGGGAGTGAGGGTGGTGGTGAGGGGGTAGTGAGGATGGTGGGGGGAGTGAGGATGGTGGGGGTGAGGGGGGAGTGAGGATGGTGGGGGTGAGGGAGGGGAGTGAGGATGGTGGGGGGGAGTGAGGATGGTGGGGGTGCGGGGCGAGTGAGGGAGGGGAGTGAGGGTGGTGGTGAGGGGGTAGTGAGGATGGTGGGGGGAGTGAGGATGGTGGGGGTGAGGGGGGAGTGAGGATGGTGGGGGTGAGGGGGGGGAGTGAGGATGGTGGGGGTGGGCGAGTGAGGGAGGGGAGTGAGGGTGGTGGTGAGGGGGTAGTGAGGATGGTGGGGGGAGTGAGGATGGTGGGGGTGAGGGGGGAGTGAGGATGGTGGGGGTGAGGGGGGGGAGTGAGGATGGTGGGGGTGGGCGAGTGAGGGAGGGGAGTGAGGGTGGTGGTGAGGGGGTAGTGAGGATGGTGGGGGGAGTGAGGATGGTGGGGGTGAGGGGGGAGTGAGGATGGTGGGGGTGAGGGGGGAGTGAGGATGGTGGGGGTGTGGGGGGGGAGTGAGGATGGTGGGGGTGAGGGGGGGAGTGAGGATGGTGGGGGTGAGGGGGGAGTGAGGATGGTGGGGGTGAGGGGGGGAGTGAGGATGGTGGGGGTGAGGGGGGGAGTGAGGATGGTGGGGGTGAGGGGGGAGTGAGGATGGTGGGGGTGAGGGGGGAGTGAGGATGGTGGGGGTGAGGGGGGGGAGTGAGGATGGTGGGGGTGAGGGGGGGGAGTGAGGATGGTGGGGGTGAGGGGGGGGAGTGAGGATGGTGGGGGTGAGGGGGGGGAGTGAGGATGGTGGGGGTGAGGGGGGAGTGAGGATGGTGGGGGTGAGGGGGGGAGTGAGGATGGTGGGGGTGAGGGGGGGAGTGAGGATGGTGGGGGTGAGGGGGGGAGTGAGGATGGTGGGGGTGAGGGGGGGAGTGAGGATGGTGGGGGTGAGGGGGGGAGTGAGGATGGTGGGGGTGAGGGGGGAGTGAGGATGGTGGGTGTGAGGGGGGGGGAGTGAGGATGGTGGGTGTGAGGGGGTGAGTGAGGATAATGGGGGTGAGGGGGGGAGTGAGGATGGTGGGGGTGAGGGGGGGAGTGAGGATGGTGGGTGTGAGGGGGTGAGTGAGGATAATGGGGGTGAGGGGGGAGTGAGGATGGTGGGGGGGTGAGGTTTGGTGAGGGGGAATGGGGAGGGAGCGGGGAGTCGGAGGGGGTGTGGGTGTGTGTGGGGAGGGATGGTGAGTCGGGAGGGGAGAGGTGGGGTGCCTGTGCTTGTGGGTATGTGGATTGTGAAGGGGAGTGGGGGATGGGTTATGAGTTGCGGAGGGGTGTGGGAATGGGGTGTCGGGGCAGGGGGCTGAGGGCTGGGGTGTGTGTGGGAGGGGAGGAATGGGGGGGTCCGGGTGGGGAGTCGGTGGGGGAGGGGAGCGGAGCGTTGGGTGTAATCGGTGGGGGTGGGTGAGGAGCATGTGTGAGGGTGATGGTTGTCTGGAGGAGTGCCGTGGGGTCTGAATGTCGGACAATGTGCAGTGGCTTGGGGAGAACGATGTGCAGGGGAATGGGTGGGGGTGGGGTCTGGGTCAAGGGGATGAGGCAGTATAGGGAAGAGGGCATGCAGTGGGGAGTGGGTGGTGGAGGATGAGGAGTGAGTTGGGGGAGGGGTGTGAAGGATGAGTCGTGAGGTGAGGGATGAGTGGGGCAGAGTGAGGAGGTGGGTGAGTGATCATGGGGGAGAACAAGATTGGGGGCGGGGTGGAGAGGCTGAGGGGTGAGTGTGGTGGAGTGAGGAATATGTGGGGGCTGAAGGGTGTGTGAGGGAGGGTGGCAAGGAGTGGGTGGGAAGGGAGAGGTGTGGTTTTGGAATGGGGGGGTAGCAGACTGAGGAGATTATGAGTGTTGAAGGTGACGTTGTGGCCTTGTGAGTAGGGAGGGGTGGTTGTGGACCGTTGCACAATTTGGGGGTAAGAGAGGTGAGTCATGCGGAGGGATGTGAGGGGATTAGGCAGGACCAGCCATGGGAGGAGGTCACAGGAGCTGGGGGAAAAGGGGATGCAGGAATGAGGGAGAAGGGGCACAATGTTGTGGATGTCTGGGGGAGTAAGTGGTGCTAAATAGAGTGTCAGGACCAGGAGAGGACTTTGGGTTAAGGTGGCGAAGTGTGTGAGCAGATGGGGGAAGGGGTAGAAGGGGCTGGGGAACAGAGCAGTTGAGGGAAGTGGGTGGTGAGGTGAGAGGGCTGGGGGGTTTGCTGGTGAATGGTGAAGAATGACTTTCTCTGAAGACTGGCCTTCCAAAATGCTTTATTTAGATCTGATATGACTTATTTGCACGGGAGATGTCTGTGTTTTTCTTCATGTTGATAAAAAATCTCTGTTGGAAACTTCATACCCATTTTATATATAACTTCCGGGATCAGGGGAACAGGAGCATCCAGCCACCCTCCTTCTCATCCCATCAGTTCCTTCCCTTCTTGTGTATTTATCATCTCATTGAAATGTAATGACAGTATTTGCTGAGGTGCTCCCTGTGGGATCAAGTTGCACATCCTCTTGGAAATTTCTCCAAATTGTCTTGAAATTGTAGCCTCAAAAAAAGATTCTTTTTTTTAAGAAACCCTGCAATGTAGAAACAGGCCATTTGTATTGAGTACAGGGGTTGGGAGGTCATGTTACAGTTGTACAGGACGTTGGTTAGGCCACTGTTGGAATATTGCATGCAGTTCTGGTCTCCTTCCTATTGAAAAGATGTTGTGAAACTTGAAAGGGTTCAGAAAAGATTTACAAGGATGTTGCCAGGGTTGGAGGATTTGAGCTATAGGGAGAGGCTGAACAGGCTGGGGCTGTTTTCCCTGGAGCGTCGGAGGCTGAGGGGTGACTTTATAGAGGTTTATAAAATCATGAGGGGCATGGATAGGGTAAATAGACATAGTCTTTTCCCTGGAGTGGGGGAGTCCAGAACTAGAGGGCATACGTTTAAGGTGAGAGGAGAAAGATATAAAAGAACACATTTTCACACAGAGGATGATACGTGTGTGGAATGAGGTGCCAGAGGAAGTGGTGGAGGCTGGTACAATTGTAACATTTAAAAGGCATTTGGATGGGGATATGAATAAGAAGGGTTTGGAGGGATATGGGCCGGGTGCTGGCAGGTGGGACTTGATTGGATTGGGATATCTGGTCGGCATGGACGGGTTGGGCCTAAGGGTGTGTGTTTCCGTGCTGTACATCTCTATGACATGCCAACTCTGGATTCAATGCATCAGTGTATTGAAAAAGCAAGTGCACCAAATGCTGTGCTCACTACCTGTCTATCTGTGGCTCCACTTTCAAGGAGCTATCAACCTATACCCCAAAGTCTCTTGGTTCAGTAACACTCCCTCGGACCTTACCATTAAGTATAAGTCTTGCTCTGATATGCCTTGCCAAAATAAAACACCTTGTATTTATCTAAATTAAACTCCATCTGCCAGTTCTTGGTCCATTTGCACTTTGGGATAGCCTTCTTCGGTGTCCACTACGCCACCAATTTTGGTGTCAGCTGCAAACATACAAACCATACCTCCTATACACACATCCATATCATTTGTATAAATGACAAAAAGCAGTGGACCCAGCACCCATCCATGCAGCACACACTCGTCACAGGCCTCCATCCAACCCTGCACCACCACCATCCTCTGTCTCCTACCTCCTAGCCAATTTTGTATCCAACTGCCGAGCTCCCCCTGTGTATTCCAAGTGATCTAACCTTGCTAACCAGTCTACCATGTGGAGCCTTGTTGAATGCCATGCTGAAATCCACATAGACAGGGTCTACTGCTTTGCCTTCATCAATCATCTTTGTCATTTCTTGAAAATAATTCAGTAAAGTTAGTGAGACATGATTTCCAATACACCACCTCCCACCACCAAACCATCATCTCCCAGACCATCCATAACCTCATCTCCTCAGGGGATCTCCCATCCACTGCCTCCAACCTCATAGTCCCACAACCCCGCACCGCCCGTTTCTACCTCCTGCCCAAAATCCACAAACCTGACTGCCCGGCTGACCCATTGTCTCAGCCTGCTCCGGCCCCACTGAACTCATTTCTGCATACCTCAACACGGTCCTGTCCCCCTTAGTCCAAGAACTTCCCCACCTATGTTCGGGACACAACCCACACCCTCCACCACCTCCATGATTTTCGCTTCCCTGGTCCCCAACGCCTTATCTTCACCATGGACATCCAGTCCCTGTACACCTCCATCCCCCATCACGAAGGACTCGAAGCCCTCCGCTTCTTCCTTTCCCACCGTACCAACCAGTAACCAAAGGAGTTGCCATGGGCACCAGCATGGGCCCAGCTATGCCTGCCTCTTCGTAGGATATGTGGAACAATCCATTTTCCGCAGCTACACTGGCACCATCCCCCACCTTTTCCTCCACTACATCAATGACTGTATCGGTGCTGCCTCGTGCTCCCACGAGGAGGTTGAACAGTTCATCCACTTTACTAATTTACCTTCCACCCCGACCTCAAATTTACCTGGACCGTCTCAGACTCCTCCCTCCCCTTCCTAGACATCTCCATTTCTATCTCGGGCGACCGAATCAACACGGACATTTTCTATAACCCAACCGACTCCCACAGCAACCTAGACTACACCTCCTCCCACTCTGCCCCCTGTAAAAACGCCATCCCATATTCCCAATTCCTTCGTCTCCGCCGCATCTGCTCCCAGGAGGACCAGTTCCAATACCGAACAACCCAGATGACCTCTTTCTTCAAAGATCGCAATTTCCCCCCACACGTGATCGACGATGCCCTCCACCGCATCTCCTCCACTTCCCGCTCCTCCGCCCTTAAGCCCCGCCCCTCCAACCGCCACCAGGACAGAACCCCACTGGTCCTCACCTACCACCCCACCAACCTCTGCATACAGCGTATCATCCATCGTCATTTCCGCCACCTCCAAACGGACCCCACCACCAGGGATATACTTCCCTTCCCTCCCCTATCAGCGTTCCGAAAAGACCACTCCCTCCGTGACTCCCTCATCAGGTCCACACCCCCCACCAACCCAACCTCTACTCCCGGCACCTTCCCCTGCAACCGCAAGAAATGCAAAATTTGCGTCCACACCTCCCCCCTTACTTCTCTCCAAGGCCCCAAGGGATCCTTCCATATTCGCCACAAATTCACCTGTAACTCCACACACATCATCTATTGCATCCGCTGCACCCAATGTGGCCTCCTCTATATTGGGGAGACAGGCCGCCTACTTGCGGCACGTTTCAGAGAACACCTCTGGGACACCCAGACCAACCAACCCAACCACCCACGTTAACTCCCCCTCCCACTCCACCAAGGACATGCAGGTCCTTGGACTCCTCCATCGTCAGACCATAACAACACGACGGCTGGAGGAAGAGCGCCTCATCTTCCGCCCAGGAACCCTCCAACCACAAGGGATGAACTCAGATTTCTCCAGTTTACTTGTTTCCCCTTCCCCCAGCTTGTCTCAGTCCCAACCCTCGAATTCAGCACCACCTTCCTAACCTGCAATCTTTTTCTTCTTCCTGGCCTCTCCGCCCCACCCCCACTCCGGCCTATCACCCTCACCTTAACCTTCTTCCACCTATCGCATTTCCAACGCCCCTGCCCCAAGTCCCTCCTCCCTACCTTTTATCTTAGCCTGCTGGACACACTTTCCTCATTCCTGAAGAAGGGCTCATGCCCGAAACGTCGATTCTCCTGGTCCTTGGATGCTGCCTAACCTGCTGCGCTTTTCCAGCAACACATTTTCAGCTCTGACCTCCAGCATCTGCAGTCCTCACTTTCTCCTTCCAATACGCAAAGCCATGTTGACTATCCCTAATTATTCCTTGCTTTCTAAGTGTGTGTAAATCCTGTCTCTCAGAGTCACCTACAACAACTTGCCCACCACTAATGTCAGGCTCATCAGTCTGTAGTTCCCTGGCTTTTCCTTACCACCTTTTTTTAAATAATGGCACCACATTAACCAACCTCCAGTCTTCCGGCACCTAACCTGTGACTATCGATGATACAAATATCTCAGCGGGGCACAACAATCACTTCCCTAGCTTCCCACAAAGTTCTGGGAAACATCTGATCATGTCCCAGGGAGTTATTCAACTTTATGTATTCCTTCCTTCGCCACAGTAAATACTTGGGAGAAATACTCATTTAGTATCTCATTCCATCTTCTGCAGAGATCTTATTGATCTTGGAGGGACTCTGTTCTGTCTCGAATTATTGTATTTGTTGAATCTCTTTGCATTTTCCTTAACCCTTTGTCAAAGATATCTCATGTCCCCTTTTTGCCCTCCTGATTCCCCTCAAGTATCCTCCTGCCATGTACTCCTTGAGGGATTCACTCAATCCAACTGTCTATACTTGACATATGTCTCATTCTGTTTCCTGAACAGAGCCTCAATTTCTCTAGATATCCAGCATTCCGTACACCTTCCAGCCTTGCCCTTCACCTTAACAGGAACGTACTGTCTCTGAACTCTCGTTATCTCATTTCTGAAGGCATCCTACTTTCCACCCGTCCCTTTACTTGTGAACAGCCTCCCCCCAATCAACTTTTGAAAGATCTTTCCTAATGCTGTCAAAATTGGCCTTACTCCAAATTAGAATTTTAACTTTTAGATGAAGTGTATCCTTACTATTTTAAAACTTATAGAATTATGGTCACTGGCCCCAAAGTGCTCCCCCACAGACACCTCAGTCACCTGCCCTGCTTTATTTCCCAAAAGTAGGTCAAGTTTTCTCCTTCTCAAGTAGGTACATCCACATACTGAATCAGAAAATTTTCTTGTACACTCATCCAAACCCTTAACACTATGGCAGCCCCAGTCTATGTTTGGAAAGTTAAAATCCCCGACCATAACCACCCTATTATTGCTTCTCAATTTCCCTCTGACTATTGGGGAGCCTGTAATACAATCCCAATAAGGTGATCGTCCCTTTCTTATTTCTCACTCTGCCCACATAATTTCACTGGACGTACTCCCAGGAATATCCTCCCTGAATGCAGCCGTAATGTAATCTATAAACAAAATGTAACCTCTTACCCTCCTTTCTATCTTTCCTATGGCATCTATATCCTGGAACATTAAGCTGTGGAGAGAGAGATAGAGTTAATGCTTTGCATCCAATGCTCTTGGAATTTGTAACATTTGCTTTGTTTCTCTCTCCTGATCCTGCTTGACCTGCTGAATATCTCCAGCATTTTCTGTTGCTGCTTTATTGGCTGTAACATTTGTTGGGACAGCACTGAGGAGATGAAAGACATTGTAGAAATGTAAGCCTTTATAAAATTGTGGAAAATTGATGCCTGATTTATGTAGTGGAACAGAGTTGTTCCTGTAGTTTTATATGTAGTTTTGTGGAGCAGGTAGGCCATTTGGTCCCTCAAAGCGGCTGTGCGTTTTGGTGTGATCAAGGCTAATCTGGTAACTTCACACACCCCTGTAATGTACACTCCCTTGCTTTTCAAGAAACTTTCCACCTCTACCTTATAAAGAGACGGAGACTCTGCTTTCACAGCCTTTAGAGTCATAGAGTTGTGTAGCAGGGAAACAGACCTTTCATTCCAACTTGTCCATACTGACCAGCTATCCTAAATTAATCTAGTCCCATTTGCCAGCATTTGGCCCATCTCCCTCCAAACCCTTCCTATTCATATACACATCCAGATGCCTTTTAAATGTTGCAATTGTACCGGCCTCCACCACTTCCTCTGGCAGCTCATTCCATACACGCACCACCCTCTGTGTGAAAAAGTTGCCCCTGAGGTCCTTTTAAATCTTTCCCCTCTCACCTTAAACCAATGCCCTTAAACTCCCTTACCCTGGGAAAAAGACCTTGACTATTTATCCTATCCCTTATGATTTTATAAACCTTTGTAATTTCACCCCTCGGCCTCTGACGCTCCAGGGAAAACAGCCCCAGCCTGTTTAGTCTCTCCCTGTAGCTCAAACCCTCCAACCCTGGCAACATCCTTGTAAATATTTTCTGAACCCTTTCAAGTTTCACAACATCCTTTGTTGTGGTTCTGCTCGCCGAGCTGGAAGTTTTTGCTGCAAACGTTTCGTTCCCTGGCTAGGGAACATCATCAGTGCTGTTGGAGCCTCGTGTGAAGCGCTGCTTTGATGTTTCTTCCGGTATTTATATTGGTTTGTTCTTGCCGCTTCCGGGTGTCAGTTTCAGCTGCAGTGATTTGTATGTGGGGTCCAGGTCGATGTGTCTGTTGATGGATGTTCTTGCCGTTTCCGGGTGTCAGTTTCAGCTGCAGTGATTTGTATGTGGGGTCCAGGTCGATGTGTCTGTTGATGGATGTTCTTGCCGTTTCCGGGTGTCAGTTTCAGCTGCAGTGATTTGTATATGGTGTCCAGGTCAATGTGTCTGTTGATGGAGTTTGGGGATGAATGCCATGCTTCTAGGAATTCTCTGGCTGTTCTCTGTCTGGCTTGTCCTATGATAGTGGTGTTTTCCCAGTCAAATTCATGTTGCTGGTTGTCTGAGTGTATGGCTACTAGAGATAGCTGGTCGTGTCGTTTTGTGGCTAGCTGATGTTCATGGATGCGGATTGTTAGCTGTCTTCCTGTTTGTCCTATATAGTGTTTTGTGCAGTCCTTGCATGGTATTTTGTAAACTACGTTAGTTTGGCTCATGCTGGGTATTGGGTCCTTTGTTCTAGTGAGTTGTTGTCTGAGTGTGGATGTTGGCTTGTGTGCTGTTATGAGTCCTAAGGGTCGCAGTAGTCTGGCTGTCAGTTCTGAGACGCTCCTGACGTATGGTAGAGTGGCTAGTCCTTTTGGTTGTGGCATGTCCTCGTTCCTCGGTCTATCTCTTAGGCATCTGGTGATAAAGTTGCGTGGGTATCCGTTTTTGGCAAATTTATTTTACTCTTTGCTACCTTCCCTCACCCTCCTCTCTGACCTATTACCTGAATCCCCACCTCCCATTCACCCATTGTATTCTTTGTTACCTTCCCCCACCCTCCCCTTTGATCTATCACCCCCATCCCCATCCCCATTCACCTATTGTACTCAATGCTAGTTTCTCCCCACCCCCACCCCCTCTTATTTATCTCTCCACTCTGCAGGCACCCTGCCTCTATTCCTGATGATGGGCTTTTGTCTGAAATGATTTTCCTGCTCCTCGGATGCTGCCTGACCTGCTGTGCTTTTCCAGCACCACTCTAATCTAGGCTCTGAGTTCCAGCATCTGCAGTCCTTGTTTTTACCAACCAGATTGGTTTCTTGCTGACTTTGGCATGAATAATGTGGAAGAGGAGATGGAGAGCAACAACAGCTACATCTTGTGTGTTTATACAACTTCACTGGATGGGTGTTGTCATAGAGTCATAGACTGTCAGACAAAGAATTGACACTGAGCCACATAGATTAGATAGGTTGGGTGACTGAAAGCTAGGTCAATTGAAGTGGATTTTCTGTCTTTGTCTTAAAGAAGGAGAGGAGTAGAAAGGGAGAGTTTAAGAGGAGACGTGGTGAAGGATGCAGGACTGGCCTAAGATGAGAAACTTGTTCAATCACAGAGAGTTGTAAATGATGGAATTCCCTGTCCCAGAGAAAGAGCTGTGGATATTTGGGGATTCCCTATCTTTCAGCGCTCTGGATTCTTTGTCATTGAGTGCATTCAAGGTGGAGATAGATCATGTTTATGGACCCAGTTACCAGTTGGGAGGATGGATGATGCTGAGGATGATTGAAATGGCAGCACAGCCTCCGTATAATACATGGAACTAGACTTGCTTCTGTTTTTGATGTTCCTTCATGTGGTTTCAGGAGGGACTTTCAGAACTGCGGAGCCTGGTAGTGCCACTAATAGTGAAGTGATTGGAAAAGGATGCTCAAATGAGCTCCAAATGGACTGTAATGGGTTCTCAGGGGTGGAGGGGAGGGGGCGCAGAGATTGTGGGTTCTCTAATGCTGAAGGTGGTGGTTACGGAGATGGCAGGCTATGGGGTGAGGTGGTACAGGCTGAGCGGTGACCTTACTGAGGTTTATAAAATCATGAAGGACATGGATAGGGTAAACAGTCTCTTCCCTAGGGTGGGGGAGTCCACAGCTAGAGGGCATAGGTTTAGGGTGAGAAGGGAAAGATATAAAAGAGACCTAAGGGCCAACTTTTTCGCACAGAGGGTGGTGTGTGTATGGAGTGAGTTGCCAGAGGAAGTGGTGGAAGCTGGTACAATTACAGCATTTAAAAGGCATCTGGATGAGTATATGAATAGGAAGGGTTTGGAGGGATATGGGCTGGATGCTGGCAGGTGGGACTAGATTAGGTTAGGATATCTGGTCGGCATGGACAGGTTGGACCGAAGGGTCTGTTTCTGTGCTGTACGTCTCTCTGACAAACATGAAGAACCGCCTGACAGCCGCAGCTGAACTCATGAAGCAGTTAGAGGGTGAAAACTGATCTGAGCTTTACTTTGTCCTTTTCTCAGGTCAGGATAAAGTGTAGCTTTCTCTACTTGCATGCAGCTGATTTTAATCCAAGTTATCGGAATGGTGTGGGTGAAATTCCTGGTGCTCGTCTGTGTTTAGTGGACTCTGCAGGCAGGCTAGGAACGTGAATGTATCCTGTGTTGGTCTTGTTTCGGCTGCAGCATGCAGTCAATGCTGCTTACTGCCACAAGGACGATGGAGTGAGGTATCAGAGGGATCTTTCAGAATTGTGACACGAAGTGGGAGAGTATAAAATTCAAACTAAAATCCCCAATTTCTCACCTCCAGGTCGCTGTGAAGTATGCGAGATAACGCCCAAGGACAGAAGCACCAGCAGCAGATTGATCTCACACATCCCATCCCATTGTCCTCCAAACAAGAGTGACCGTCCCTCAGCAGGGAGATGGAGTTCCAAGGTAGGAGTGAGAAGCCTCCATCGATA
Organism: Hemiscyllium ocellatum; assembly: GCF_020745735.1. Taxonomy (NCBI): domain Eukaryota; kingdom Metazoa; phylum Chordata; class Chondrichthyes; order Orectolobiformes; family Hemiscylliidae; genus Hemiscyllium; species Hemiscyllium ocellatum. Next base: position 2,658,211 of record NC_083444.1, on the reverse strand, counting down.
GAGGGCTGGTTCCGGGAACACAAGGGATACAGTGCTTCAAATTCAGTGGAGGGGAGGGTGCAGAAGGATGGCAGCCCCTCCTCAGCCAATCACAGCACCTGCAACAACCTGTCGAGAAAGAGGAAAGCGGTCTTTGAGGTGCTGTCGGAAAAGGCCGTGAGCGACTGGGGGTTGGCAACCGACTGGGAAGTGGCAGGGTGCAGTGTTCCCTTTCAGAAGGCCATGGACTCTCGGGTTAGTTCCAATCAGTCAGACAGGAAGTGTACCTTCTCCAACAACAGTGCGGCGTGTGGTCTGTTTGCTGGAGCTGCAGACCAACAAGGGACCCTGCTGAGCAGGTGCAGGGTGACACCAGCTGCTAAATCCTGCAGAGGCCTGAAGAGGCGGCGCTTTCGGAAAAGGTGGAAGTTGATGCAGGCCTTCCAGATGCTCCTGTATCGCCGGATTTCCCCGCTGACATTCCACTGGAGGGTCTGGAACCTGTTCAGGAAGAGACGTACACCTCGTCTTCATGGAGCCAAGCACAGCCTGTCCACTGCTCAGCAATCAGTGGACGAGCCATCAGAGAATGCTCAGGAGTGGGAATCGCATGCAAAGTGCCTGGAGGCAGGCGAGATGTTCAGACCCAGGGTGGCTCCTGACTTTGTGCCGGAAATCATGTGCTCAGAGAGTCACCGGGCCCCCCGTTCACTGGAAGGCAGCAGCAACAACATGTGGTTGAAGTCTGGCAGCAGAAGCCCCACCATGAGGCTGCAGGGTCTGTCCTCTGGCAATTGTCAATCCTGGCCCAAGGACTTCCGACTCCCAAACCAAGGGAGCGCCTCGGAGAATGCCAGCAACTCGATGACAGCGTCAGTACCCGGCTCGTTCAGGGGCAGTGCTTCAGCCGACCTAGCAGAGAAGCCAAAGGAGGGTTTAGGTACGTTGGCACAGAGCAACAGCCACACGGTTTCCAGAGCTGGCCTGCCACTGGCTGGCATTGACCATGGAGAAAACGCTCACCAAGGCACGAGGTTGCTGGGAAAGCTGTTCCTGGACCGAGATCATCCCTTGTATTCCCGGTACGTGGCCCGGCCCAAGGAAGCCCTTCACATTTGTCGAGATGAGGCCGCTGGAGACACTTTGAGTCATGGCTCGATTAACCTTGGTGCTCAGGAGCAAGCGCGAGGACATCTGTCCAGCCGGACAAAGCCAGAGGAGGCTGACCTCTCTGTTGGTCAGACACCGTTTGGTGGCGTTGGAGGTAACTGCGGGTTTGGCAAAGTTGTTTAAACCTCTCGAATCGTGCGGTGGGGACGTGTGCGCTGTACTGAACAGGAGGTACAAACACTAAGCTTGACTTGCTGCCCATGAATTTGTGTCTGAAATTGGAGGGTTTGTGTGGAACTTGCAGCACAGGAATGGGCCATTCGGCTCAACGGCTCTGTGCTAGTCTGGCCCAGGATCCATTTAAGTCTGTTCCCACTCCTGCTTATCTCATCAATTAACAAATCTTTAAGATTCCTTTCTCCCTCACATGTTTATCCAATTTCCTTTCAATGGGAAATCAAACCGAGAGCTGTGGATGCTGGAAATCTGAAACAAATTGCTGGAGAGACTGATGTAGGTCTGGCAGCGTCAATGGTGAGAGAAAGCAGAGTTAATGATAGTTAATAAAGAAAGGGTCACTGGATTTGAAATGTTAACTCTGCTTCTCTCTGATTCTCCACAAACACTGCCAGACCTGCTGAGTTTCTCCAGCAATTTCATGTTTTCATTCCCTTAAATGTATTTATGCCATAGGGGTGGCACAGTGGCTCAGTGGTTAGCACGGCTGCCTCACAATGCCAGGGGCCTGAATTCAATCCCCACCTCAGGCCACTGTCTGTGTGGAGTTTGTACATTCTCCCCGTGTCTGTGTGGATTTCCTCCAGGTGCTCCGGTTTCTTCCCACTGTGCAAAGATGTGCAGCTTAGGGTGGATTGGCCATGCTAAATTGCCCATAGTGTCCAGGTGGATTGACCATGGGAAATGCAGGGTTACAGGGATACGGTAGGGGAGTGGGTCTGGCTGGGGTGATTTTTGGAGGGTTGCTTCCACACTGTAAACCAATCAATAAAACAATAAATATCCTCAAGTACTTCATTCCGTGGAATAGATACAGTGCAGATGGAGACCATTCAGTTCATCAGCTGCTCTCTTTCCCTGCCTGCAAACTTTTTCCTTTTCAAATAATTATTCCAATTCCTTTTACCAATGGAATCTCTGTCCATCACACTGTCGGGCTCTGTACTGCATCCTTCCCTAGAATAGTTCGGGATGGATCACAAATACTGCTACCCTCATGTTGCTGCTGAGCCCTTTGTCTTTCACCTAAAATCTGTGTCCTTCTGATCGGGATCAGTTTCTCCCGATTGAATCTGTCCAGCCTCTCCCTGTTGAATCTGCCCAGCCCCTCCCTGTAGAATGTGCCCGTACCCATCATGATTTTGAACAGCTCAATCAAATCTCCCCTGCACTCTCTCAGCTGAAGAGTGCCAGATTGTAACCTCGTAACTGAATGTCCTTGTCTCTACAATACTTCATGTGAATCCTTTGTGTATCCTGTCACCCAGGGCACACAAAAGTACACACCACCCAGAAAAAGACACGTACTCCAAACAGTGCTGCACAAGTGTTTCATAAAGGTCCTCAGTAACTTGTGCCCCATCTCTACCATCCCAGAATGTCTTATTAACCACTTTCTGAACCTGTCCTGCTACCTTCACTCGAGCCCCACCATCACATTTATTACATCCCTGGTATTCATAGTCCTCAATGCCATCTGATCAAAGCTCCGATTATTTTTACCATTCACAATCTCAAAACATTTAAAGCCCTGACAATCTGCACTAGTCAGCGAAGTCACTGCCCTTTGTAAGCAGCAGTCAGGGTGTATTTGTGTGTGCTAGATATATTGGAATTGGAGTCAGTGGGAAACTATAGCTTTGCAGTTGAATGTTTGATTATGTTGTGATGAAGATGGTGCTGCCTTTCTCTCCCTGGTTGGCACAAAGGTGGGTGCTGGTCAAGCTGAGATCTCCATTCCTGGCACCAAGAACCTGGGAGAAAGTGAGGTCTGCAGATGCTGGAGATCAGAGCTGAAAATGTGTTGCTGGAAAAGCGCAGCAGGTCAGGCAGCATCCAAGGAACAGGAGAATTGAAGAAGGGCTCATGCCCAAAATGTCGATACTCCTGCTCTTTGGATGCTGCCTGAACTGCTGCGCTTTTCCAGCAACACATTTTCAACCAAGAACCTGGGACCATTCAAGCTGCTCCTGGGCAGAGAAATGACAGGGTGAAGACCCCCTGATGAAACAGGTCTCACACATGGAGGGAGCTGTGATAACAGAAAAGCAGACAGTTGGGAACTGAGGCTGAATGAGAGGAGGATGATGTGGGGTCAGGTAAGGGAGGGGGGGGAACTGCAGAGCATATCATGTGAATGAGAGAATAGTGTGGAGGGAGGGTGTTAGAGGAGGGGTTGTGGATGAGGAGAGCGATGGAGGAAGGAGGTCTAAAGGGGAGGGGGGACAATGGGGAAAGGTGGTTTATGGATTGGGGGGGGTCATTGGTGGGACGGTGGGTGATAGAGGTGTGGTGGAGTTTGGTGGTGGTGAGGAAGCTGTTGTTTGTGACAGGGGCAGGATTGGAATGGTTGACTGAGTGATGACCTGAAAATAGTGATGGAGATGGACAGGGCTCATTCAAGGCCGTGAGCATGTAAATAACAACGAGCAGGGGGCAGTGAGGGTATGACAAATGGAAATGTTTGAAATCAGTCAGAGAGGCCGTGTCAAAGTGATAATATCACTGGGCAGGAATCCAGAGAGCCAGGATGCAATGGAGACACGTGAAAACAGTGACACTTCAATTGTAGTCTTGATTGTTGGTGGACAATTAACTGGCTGGAGATGAAGTTTCCACAAATTGGGATTGTATTATAGACCCTCCCCCAATAGTCAGCGTAAAATTGAGAAACAAATTTGTAAGGTGATCTCAGCTATCTGTAGGAATAATAGGGTAGTTATGGTAGGGGCTTTTAACTTTCTAAACATAGACTGGAACACCAAAGTGTTAAGGGTTTAGATGGAGAGGAATTTGGTCAGTGTGTCCAAGGCAATGTTCTGATTCAGTATGTGAATGTACCTACTAGAGAAGGTGCAAAACTTGACCTACTCTTGGGAAATAAGGCAGGGCAAGTGACTGAAGTGTCAGTGGGGGAGCACTTTGGGGCCAGTGACCATAACCCTATAAGTTTTAAAAGTGATGGAAAAGGATAGACCAGATCTAAAAGTTGAAATTCTAAATTGGAGGAAGGCCAATTTTGATGGTATTAGGCAAGAACTTTCAAAAGTTCATTGGGGACGGATATTCACAGGTAAAGGGACGGCTGGAAAATGGGAAACCCTCAAAAATGAGATAACGAGAGTCCAGATTTATCTACCTTTATGCATTTTAAGACATCCAGCACTTCCTCCTCTGTAATATGGACATTTTCCAAGATGTAACCATCTATTTCCCTACATTTACGCTGACTATTGGGGGAGGGTCTATTATACAATCCCAATTTGTGGAAACGTCATCTCCAGTGAGTTAATTGTCCACCAACAATCAAGTGTTTACTGTGGACATAGAAGATATAGAAAATGGGAAAATAGATGGTGACATCTTGCAAAATGTGCAGATTGCAGCGGAGGAAGTGCTGGATATCTTGAAACGCATGAAAGTGAATAAATCCCTAGAACCTGATCAAGTGTACCCTAGAACACTGTGGGAAGCTGGGGAAGTGGTTACTGGGAATCTTACTGAGAAATTTGTATCATCGATAGTCACAGGTGAGGTGCCTGAAGACTGGAGGCTGGCTAATGTGGTGCCACTATTTAAGAAGGGCGGTAAGGAAAAGCCAGGGAACTATAGACTGGTGAGCCTGATGTTGGGTAAGGGGTGGGCAAGTTGTTGGAAGAAATCCTGAGGGACAGGATTTACATGCATTTAGAAAGGCAAGGACTAATTAGAGATAGTCAACATGGCTTTGTGCCATGTCTCACAAACTTAATTGAGTTTTTTGAAGAAGTAGCAATGAGGATTGATGAGGGCAGAGCAGTGGACGTGATTTATATTAACTTCAGTAAGATAATTGACAAGGTTCCTTATGGTTGATGGTTAGCAAGATTAGATCTCATGGAATATAGGGAGAACTAACCATTTGGATGCAGAACTGGCTCAAAGGTAGAAGACAGAGGGTGGTGGAGGTTTGCATTTAAGACTGGAGGCCTGTGACCAGTGGAGTGCCACAAGGATTGGTGCTGGGTTTTCATCGTTTATATAAATGATTTGGATGTGAACATAGGAGATATAGTTTGTTAGTTTGCAGATGACACCAAAATTGGAGGTGTAGTGGACAGCGAAGACGGTTACCATGGGATCTTGATCAGATGAGTAGCAGATGGAGTTAGATATGTGCGAGGTGCTGCATTTTGGAAAGGTAAATCAGTGCAGGACTTAGCCACTTAATGGTAAGGTCCTAGAGAGTGTTGCTGAACAAAGAGATCTTGGAGTGCAGATTCATAGTTCCTTGAAAATATAGTTGCAGATAGATAGGATAGTGAAGAAGGTAGGGGAAAGTGAGGACTGCAGATGCTGGAGATCAGAGCTTAAAAATGTGTTGCTGGAAAAGCGCAGCAGGTCAGGCAGCATCAAAGGAAAAGGAGAATCGACGTTTCGGGCAGTGAAGAAGGTGTTTGGTATGCTTTCACTCCCAAAGGCAGATACTGGAGAGTCAGAGTTGATCAAATGTGGCTCTGGTCAGGCAGAATCTGAGGAGTAAGAGAGTTAATGTTTCAGGTATTACCCTTCATCAGGACTGATCCTGCTTCGGCTTGATCCGCATATTAGCAAGAGAAGGGAGTTTCCGAGTTGAGGGGAGGACGATTGCTCTGACACCAAGGCCACATTTGACTGTGTGTGGCATTAAGGTGCCTCTGGTGTTGATGTGAATTGGGATGGGGAGTGGGAAGCTCTCTTCTGGTAGCACACTTCCTAGTAAGATGGTAATAATGATTGTTGGGAGGTCATTCATCTCAGTGCAGGGCATCACTGCAGGAGTTTTATCATCATGTTAAAGAGAGGGATGTTTGTTGGTCACATTGGAATGTTGGACATCATTCATGATTCCTCTGAAGTGTAGCAGTCCTTGTCCAAATGCAGCAAGATTTAGATGGCATCCAGGTTTGAACTAATAACCAGAAAGGAACCTTTTATGGTACACCAATGACTTTTTCAATGCGAGAGAGAATTCAAGCATTGCCCCATGACTTTCAGTGATGGATCATCGCTGAATTTCCCACCACTGTCAGTAGACTGTGATGGCTACTATATAATATTGTGGTTACAACAGCAGCTCAGAGACTGGGAATTCTTAAATGAGTTACTCACCTCTTGACCCACTAAAATCTTACAATTCACAAGGATCAAGGCAAGAGTGCGATGGAATACTCCCCACTTGCCCGGATAAGTGCAGCTCCAACAACACTCAAGCTTGAAAACAAGACCAAGCAGCCCACTAGATGGAGTGCCAATCAAATGCATTCCACCATTACCAGTCACAGCAGTGTCATCTATCTCCAAGGTGCAGCAATTCACCAAGACATCTCCAACAGCATACACATGACCTCTGCCACCCAGAGAGAAAGGACAACTGGGGAGGAGCACCACCCCCTGCAAGTTTCCCTCTGAGTTACTCCCCATTCCAGCTTGGAAATATATCACTGCTCTTTCAATGTTGCTGGGCCAAACTCCCTGCCTGAGGGCACTGAGAGTGTTCCTACAGCACATGGACTGCAGTGGTTCAAGAAGATAGCTCACCCCCACCTTCTCAAGGGGCAATTAGGGATGGACAAGAAATGATGACCCAACCAACAGTGCCCACATCCCATGAGTGAATAAAATAAACAATCTTGACAGCGTTCACAGGGGAAGGGGTATAGAAGAATGAAGGAGTATAGAGGGGTGTTTTTATAGCAATCTTCCTCTGAATTGTCCTGCTGTAATGTGGGTGCTGATTGCATGCATGGAGGAAGTGATGGTTTGCAGTCAGAGGCTGTGGTATATAAGAGAGGGTTGGGCATTGTACTTAACAAAGATGTCCACTGTGCAGAGTGTGGGCTCATTCAGGATAAAGCTTACCTGTTCAGTATAGATTAGTACCGTTCCATTCAAAGCAGAGTTTTCACTACTCTTTGGCTCACTGTGTTCTTGTAATGACTGCCCCATTATTACAAATGTCTTTTCTCTACATACAAACACACTGTGGAAGCGGTAAATTACACAAGAACACAGGAATTAGGAGCCATTCAGTCTGTTCCACCTTTCATTAGATCATGGTTGATCTGATAGTGATCTCAATTCCATTTTTATATCGGACCTGAATAACCCTCTGACCAGCAGATTATACTCAATCTCCAACATCCCCTGCTCTCTGGGGTAGAGCTTTCCACAGAAGAACAATCATCCAAGGGAAAGCAAGAATCTCCTCATCTCAGCTTTAAAAGGGAGACCCTGAAATGTGGAAGTGGAGCTTCTTGGTTCCTGGTTTCACTAAGCATGCCCCTGCCAACGCCCTCAGCACCACCAGCATTTAAATGTCTTTCAGCAGGTCACTTCTCATTTTTCGGAACTTAAACAAAATGGGTAGAGGCTCAATCTGATCAACCTTTGCTTGTAAGATCACCCTTTGACCCAGGGATCATTTGAGTAAACCTCTGAACCAGTGTGAATGCAATTATGTCCTTTTTTAGATGTAAGAAAATTGGATATAATATTCCAGATGTGGTCTCATTGAAGCCTTGGAAACGTGTGGCATAACTTGCCTACTTGTATTTCCTATTCCCCTCTCAATAAAGGCAGCGTTCCATTTGCTTTGCCAATCACTTACTGCACCCCCATCCCAATTCTTTGTGATTTGTACACCAAGACCTTCAGATGATTGTGTACCGTAGAATTCTGCAGTTTCTCTCCATCGAGACAATACTCTTCTATTCTTCCTCCCAACATGACTTACTCCACCTTCCCATGGAATGCCTCTCCCTCACAATTTGCTTAATGTCCTCAATAGCGTCTTAGACTTGCCAGGATGTGGAGGTGCCAGTGTTGGACTGGGCTGGGCAAAGTCAGAGGCTGTGGTGTCATGTGACTTCTGACCTTAAACTTGCCAGAACAGTGGTCCCAGCTATAGGTGAAGACCATCCCAATAGTACAGTTCAGGTTTTTCTGATACTGGTGACAGTGCCACATCAGCCTCCCAAACCAATCCCTGCCTTCGTCTAATTTAGCCCATACCAGTTTGTTTGTGCCTCAAGTATTAATCCAGAGATTATTACCTTTGTGGTCCTGCTTCTTAACTGAGCAATGGGTACTGTTTATACTCTGAGCAGAACCTGTTTTTGCAGGGCTTTCTGTGATGCTGCACCTGCATGGAGCTGCTGGTGCCTGCCCTTTCCACTGTGAGCTCCTCTCCGTCCCAAACCCTAGGCCTGAGCAGACACTGTTCCCTTCTGGCCTCCCGCTGTCCATTTCCTGTTTGAGTCCGTGTCTCATGTGGGCAGCCCTTTCTTCTTGTGTGGTTATAAAGCTGTCTGCTGAGTCTCTAGCTCGGCTCCCAGCTACAGTAACGATGCTTTGTTGAAGGCAGCTACTTTCAGCTGATTGTCAGTAACCTGCCAACGCTCAGCACTGTCCTGCCTGTGTAACGGAAAATTTGAAATTTCAGTGTCTGACCCTGACTTTTAATCTGAACTTAAATTGAAAAACATGATGTAGAGGTGCCAGTATTGGCCTGGGGTGGACAAGGTCAGAAGTCACGGGTCACCAGGTTATAATCCAACAGGTTTATTTGAAGTCCCAAGCCTTTGGGGTGTAGTGCCTTCGAGGTGGAGTCCCTTCACTTGACAAAGGGGCTACGCTTCAAAAGCTTATGATTTCTGATAAACCCGTTGGACTATCACCTGGTGTCATGTGACTTCTAAATTGAGAAAAAAAACCTTACAGAACTGTTAATGTGAACCAAATGATGAGTTTCCATCTTTTTTAGAGTCGTAGAGCTGTATAGCAGGGAAACAGACCCTTCAGACCAACTCATCTGTTCTGGCCAGATATCTTAAAATAATCTCATCTCATTTATCGGCACTTGGCCTATATCCCACTAAATCTTTCCTATTCATATACCCATCCAGATCCCTTTTAAATGTTGTCATTGTACCAGCCTCCATCACTTAATCTGGCAGCTCGTTCCATACACGTACCACCCTCTGTGTGAAAAAGTTGCCCCTAGGTCCCCTCTAAATCTTTTCCCTTTCACCTTAAACCTATGCCGTCTAGTTTTGGACTCCCCACCCCTCTCCATGTCCGTCGTAATTTGATAAACCTCTATAAAGTCACCCTTCAGCCTCTGGACTTAGTGGTTCTGTATCTGCATCTCCTACCTGAGACGGTCTATTTCACAAAGGATCTTTACAGGCTGTGGGAATTTTTGCTCTTTGTGGCTGGCTGTATTTAAGCTCCGGTTTTGGAATTAAAATCACATCGTCAATGTGTTTAACCTATTGCATTCTCTAGTCTGGCCATGGTTTGTTTTATCACAGCTGATCTTGCTTGTTCTGACCTTTGGAATAATGTTGCAGATATGCTGGGAGTAAATGGTCACCCCCTGAGTGACCCGGATGAAATGCTCCCCTCAGACGGTGGCGCTGAATGCCAGCGGGTGGTCAGAGAGGATGATGGCATCGTCATCAGTCATGTGTGCAGCATTGGCTCACAGATGGTGGAGCAGCTGTTTGGCAGCGAGGACGACAGCAGGGAGGGCAGCTCAGCGAGTCTCAGCAAGCACAAGTGTGAGTCTGATAGCCAAGCAGGTGGTACCGGAGAATCAGAGACTGATGGAGCTGCCGTAGGGCAGCAGTGCAAGACCAGTGACCGAGCCAGTGTGAACCACGTGTCGGCAATGAGCAATGAACACATAGCTTGCATTCATGGTAAGGAACCCATTCTCCGTTGGTCAGAGAATGTGACTCTTGCTGTAGCTTGGCCACCCCACAACCCTTTAACAATGGCGGCCACTCCTTGGGGAATTCAGGATTTGGGAATATTTGTTCTTTTTGAGAGTCTGATTCCCCTGCTCAGAGGATTGGGTTGGTGGGAAAGACTTGGAGAGGGGCACAGGGTCATGATTTCTGTTTTCAATCCCCACCCCACAGGGTGTGTGTTTTAGAAACCAGCCTTGCTGACCAAGAGGGTTTTACTCTTTGGTCACAGTCCGCGCTGATGTGGGTTAATGTCAGAGTTCCTTTCTCCAGGGTTTATCCAGCTGATGGTAAGACTGGGCCTGATCTTTACTTGGTGCTTCATTGCTTGTGCATACTCACTGTGTTCAGTTGTCCTTGGAAGCCCCAGGAGAGAGGGAGGTGAAGCCACAGGCCTGAATGTTTCGTGAGTGGAGCTTCGAGGTGCACTGATGGTGACCTTCCTTTCCAGGGCTTCTAGATGAGTATATCCAAACCTATGGCAGCTTGATACCCCTGAACACTGATGATGTGATTGAGAAGCTCCAGGCTGTTTTTGAAGAAGATTTCTCAACCCCACACAGGTATACTTGAGACATTGATTTTACCAGCTTGGAGATAGACTAATATCAGGTGGCTTGAAGCGGAACTTTGGGTTAAATTACAGAATGGTGGTTTATTGAGTTGGCATTATTATCCCTCATCCCATTTCCTTTGGGAGCTCCACCCTTTACCTTTGCATTCCTTCACCACTGCATTCGTTCACCACATGGCTCCCTGTTCCTCTGCTGCTTTGTCCCCCCCTCTCCTCTTTCAGCATCCCTTTTCAGAGCACTGGCTCATTGCTGATTGATTTATTGTTGTCACGTGCACCAAGATACAGTGAAAAGTGTTATGTGTACTTTACAGGCAGGTCCCACCATACAAACTGCAGTACAGTGTTACAGCTGCACAGAAGGTGCAGAGACAGAGATCAGCATGAACATTTGAGAGGCCCATTCAAAAGTGATAACAGCTGGGAAGAAGCTGTTCTTGAATCTATTTATCATATATTCAAACCTTTGTATCTTCTGCCGACAGAAGAGGGATGCAAGAGAGTATAACTGGGGTGGGAAGAGTCTTTGATTATGTTAGTTGATTTCCCGAGGCAGTGGGAAGTATAGATGAAGTCAATGGATGGAATGTTCCTCACAGGTTGAAAGGTGGGACCAAAAATGGTAATTTCACTTCATCACAGTTTCTTGCAGGGTAACACCCTGGACCCAGACGGATCAGGGGAAATGATGAGTTTGATTCCCTGATGCTCTCAGGCAGGGAATATAGTTGTCCATGAGTTACAGTCATGAAGATATACAGCATGGAAGCAGACCCTTCACTCCAGCTCATCCATGCCAACCAGATATCCCAACCCAACCTAGCCCCACCTGCTAGCGCCCGGCCCAAATCTCCTCTAAACCCGTCCTATTCATATACCCATCCAGATGCCTTTTAAATGTTGTAATTGTACCAGCCTCCACCACTTCCTCTGGCAGCTCATTCCATACACGTACCACTCCCTGCATGAAAATGTTGCCCCTTAGGTCTCTTTTATATCTTTCCCCTCTCACCCTAAACCTATGCCTTCTAGTTCTGGACTCCCCGACCCCAGGGAAAAGACTTTGTCTATTTAGCCTGTCCTTGCCCCTCATGATTTTATAAACCTCTGTAAGGTCACCCCTCAGCCTGTTCAGCCTCTCCCTATAGCTCAAACCCTCCAACCCTGGCAACATCCTTGTAAATCTTTTCTGAACCCTTTCAAGTTTCACAACATCCTTCCGATAGGAAGGACACCAGAACTGCACATAATATTGCAAAAGTGATCTAACCAATGTCCTGTACAGCCGCAACATTATCTCCCAACTCCTGTACTCAATACTCTGACCAATAACGGAAAGCATACCAAACGCCGCCTTCACTATCCTATCTACCTGTGACTCCACTTTCAAGGAGCTATGAACCTGCACTCCAAGGTCTCTTTGTTCAGCACACTCCCTAGGACCTTACCATTAAGTGTATAAGTCCTGCTAAGATTTGTTTTCCCAAAATGCAACACCTCACATTTGTCAAAATTAAACTCCATCTCCCATCCCTCAGCCCATTGGCCCATCTGATCAAGATCACCTTGTAATCTGAGGGAAGCTTTTTCGTTGTCCACTGCACCTGCAATTTTGGTGTCATCTGCAAACTTACTAATATACCTCTTATGCTCACATCCAAATCATTTATATAAATAAATATAAATAGTGGACCCAGCACTGGTCCTTGTGATACTCCACTGGTCACAGGCCTCCAGTCTGAAAATCCCTTCACCACCACCCTCTGTCTTATAACTTCAAGCCAGTTCTGTATCCAAATGGCTAGTTCTCCCTGTATTCCATGAGATCTAACCTTGCTAATCAGTCTCCCATGGGGAACCTTGTCCAACGCCTTACTAAAGTCAATATAGATTATGTCTAGTGCTCTGCCCTCATCAGTCCTCTTTGTTACTTCTTCAAAAAAACTCAATCAAGTTTGTGAGACATGATTTCCCACACACAAAGCCATGGGGACTATCCCTAATCATTACTCACACTTCCAAATACATGTACATCCTGTCCCTCAGGATTCCCTCCAACAACTTGCCCACCACCAACGTCAGGCTCACCGGTCGATAGTTCCCAGTTTGTCCTCACCACCCTTCTTAAATAGTGGCACCACCTTTGCCAACCTCCAGTCTTCTGGCACCTCACCTTTGACTATCGATGATATGAATATCTTAGCAAGGTTCTCAGCAGTCACTTCCCTAGCTTCCCACAGAATTATAGGGTACAACTGATTAGATCCTGAGGATTTGTCCACTTTTATGTGTTTCAAGACATCCAGCACTTCCTCTTCTGTAATATGAACAATTTACAAGATATCACCATCTATTTCCCTACAGTCTATATCTTTCATGTCCTTTTTCACAGTAAACACTGATGCAAAATACTCGTTTAGTATCTCCCCCATCTCGTGTGTTTCCACGCAAAGGCCGCCTTGCTGATCTTTGAGGGCCCTGTTCTCTCCCTAGTTACCCTTTTGTCCTTAATGTATTTGTAAAAACCCTTTGGATTCTCCTTAACTCTATTTGCCAAAGCTATCTCATGTCCCCGTTTTGCCCTCCTGATTTCCCTCTTAAGTATACTCCTACTGCCTTTATACTCTTCTAAGGATTCACTCAATCTATCCTGTCTACACCTTACATATGCTTTCTTCTTTTTCTTAACCAAACCTTCAATTTCTTTCTTCATCCACCATTCCCAAAACCTACTAGCCTTCCCTTTCACCCTAACAGGAATATACTGTCTCTGGATTCTCATTTTCTCATTTCTGGAGGCTTTCCATTTTCCAGCTGTCCCTTTACCTGCGAACATCTGCCTCCAGTCAGCTTTTGAAAGTTCTTGCTTAATACCGTCAAAATTGACCTTCCTCCAGGTTAGAGCTTCAACTTTTAGATCCTTTACATCCTTTTCCATCACTATTTTAAAGCTAATAGAATTATGGTTGCTGGCCCCAAAGTGCTCCCCCACTGACACCTCAGTCCCCTGCCCTGCCTTATTTCCCAAGAGTAGGTCAAGTTGTGCATCTTCTCTAGTAGGTACATCCACATACTGAATCAGAAAATTGTCTTGTATGCACTGAACAAATTCCTCTCCATCTAAACCTTTAACACTATGGCAGTCCCAGTCTATCTTTGGAAAGTTAAAATCCCCTCCCATAACCACCCTAATATTCTTACAGATGACTGAGATTTGCGCACAAATTTGTTTCTCAATTTCCCTCTGACTATTAGGGGGTCTATAATACAATCCCAATAAAGTGAGCATCCCTTTCTTATTTCTCAATTCCACCGAAGTAACTTCCCTAGATGTATTTCCAGGAATATCCTCCCTCAGTACAGTTGTAATGCTATTCTTAACAAAAACTGCACTCCCCCTCCTCTCTTGCCTCCCCGACTGTCCTTCCTGTAACATTTGTATCCTGGAGCATTAAGCTGCCAGTCTTGTCCATCCCTTGTCGGGCACTAGGCTATAGTCTTAAGACTGGGGATGTGCTCGTGAATAGATTGACAGGACCTTTGTAAATGTAGATGACAGGCCTGGACTCTATGGTGACTTGATGTGTATGAAAGTTGGGGAGTGGGTGGGGAGGTGGCTGTGTGTGTGTGTGTGTGTGTGTGTGTGTGTGTGTGTGTGTGTGTGTGTTAGAGATTGCCAAGAGTCCAAGCTTTTGAATTTTGACTGTGATTTCTCCTGGTTTTGCACACAGAAAGAACCTGATTCAGCATGTGATGCAGTCATACCACCGAATGATGGGGAATAATGCTGTTCGAAACTTTCGAGTCACATACAAGAGGCATGTGCTCACCATGGATGACCTGTCCACCTTGTATGGCCAGAACTGGCTGAACGACCAGGTTATATTTCTTCAGCTGATTATTTAGGTTTGGTGGGCTCTGACTGTGCATGTATTAATACCAGTACAAGTTGGTATTGTGATATTGCTGAAAATATGTTGCTGGAAAAGCGCAGCAGGTCAGGCAGCATCCAAGGAGCAGGAAATTCGATGTTTCGGGCATAAGCCCTTCATCAGGAATGATGAAGGACTTATGCCCGAAACGTCAAATTTCCTGTTCCTTGGATGCTGCCTGACCTGCTGCACTTTTCCAGCAACACATTTTCAGCTCTGATCTCCAGACTTCACTTTCTCCTCGAGGTATTGTGATATTGAAAACTTTTAAAGCCTTATGCCAGTTTAAATTTACATAATGCAATGGCTGGCTCAGTGGCTAGCGCTGCAGCTTCACTACGCCAGGGACCTGGGTTCGATTCCAGCCTCGGGAAACTGTCTGTGTGGAGTTTGCATGTTCTCCCCACGTCTGCTTGGGTTTCCTCCGGGTGCTCTGGTTTCCTCCTCCAGCCCAACGATGTGCAGGTTAGAGTGGATGGGCAACACTAAATTATTTCATAGTGTCCAGGGTTGTGCAGGCTAGGTGGGTTAGGCATGGGAAATGCAGAGTTACTGGGGTAGGGTAGGGGTGGGCTGCACTTCGGAGAGTCGGTGTGGACCAAAGGGTCTGCTTCCACTCTGTAGGGATTCAGTCATTCTAAAACCTGGCCTAGATAGTCACGTGTAATGACAGTCATGCAACTACAGAAGAAAACATTTATTTCACAAATTTCAGGAAAAGCAGAGAAGGCAGGAGGGAAGCTGTAGAATTGAAGGCCAGGAGCATCAGCAAAGTAATGTGAGGCAATGCCCTGGAGAGATGTGAAAGGCAAGAACTTTGGAGATGAGTCCTTGAATAATCGGGGAGGTTTCCCACCGTGTTTTGGGATAATTTGAAAGCAGAAGGTGAAAGCAAGGAGGTTTGGCTAGGAGACGGCTAACAGCCAGCCTTCTGAGTGATGTGACCATTTTGATGGAGGAGTTCGAAGCCAAGGTCAGCAGAGTTGCAGGCATGGAAGAAAGCGGGTTGGGAATACAAATTAGGCTTTAGGGACTGGGCACTACAACAATAGTCCTTAACTCCTGAAAAAGTGTGAATTAAAGCCAGCAGCAGCAGGTAAACTACTGCTGAGCTGCCTTATGATAATGGCAAGGTGATCATTTAACTCTGGCTATTGGAAGCAATTCCAAAATATGGGAAAGGCCTTTGATGAATAAAAGAGGGGGAGGGATGGATAAAGTATCTAAGTCAAACAGGAATTAATGTTTTGCTTGCCAATGTTGTTTAGAGGGTGGGGATTGTGGTGGTAGGGTCAACTGTAAAATCACAAAAGCTCATTCTATAGTCTTACCTCATACAGGAACAGGTGCCTCTCGTGATCTTTGGCAGAACCTGATTTGAGGTGCTTTGTCCCCACCTAAGCAAGCAATGGGAAAAAACAATTAGCTTTGGACATCGGAACCATGAAGAAGATTACACTGCAATTTTCTTTCAGAGGGAGGAGGAAGAGAGTGAATGGATTTTTAAAAATTCATTCATGGGAGCTGGGTGTTGCTGGCTACGCCAGCATTTGTTGCCTAACCCTAGGTGACTTGGAGGTGGTGGTAGTGAGCTGCCAGTTTGAACTGTTGCGGTTTGTGTGATCTGGAGACACCCGTACCATTGTTAGGGAGGAAATTCCAGGATTTCAGCCTAGTGACACTGAAAGGCCATGATCTGTTTCTATGTCAGGATGGTGATTGGCTTGGTGGGGAACTTATGGGGGTATGTTCCCGTATAGGTACGTCTATAGCAGCTATATACTCCTTTCAGGTAGTCGGTCACAGATTTGGAGAGTCCTTTTCAGGGTGCTTGGTAAGTTGCTGACGTACATCTAGTAGATAATACATATTGCTGCTACTGTCCCATCAGTGACGAAGGGAGTGAATGTTGATGGGCTGCTTTGTCTGGAATGGTGTCAAGCTTCTTCAGTGTTATCAGAACTGCACTCATCCAGACAAATGGCGAGTTTTCCCTCACACTCCTGGCTTTGTCTTGTTGATGATGGACAGGCTTTGAGGAGTCTGGACATGAATTACTTGCTGCAGGATTCCTCCACTTTGACCTGCTCCTGCAGCAACTGTATTAATAAGGCTAGTCCATTCAGTTTCTGGGCAATGGTAACCCCTGGGGTGTTGATCAGGACATGTTATAAAGTAATTTCTGGGGTAGTTCTTGGTGTTAGAGATGTGAGATGAAGTACTCTTCCTTGTTCTGCAGGTTATGAACATGTATGGAGACCTTGTTATGGACACAGTGCCTGATAAGGTGAGACAGTTCACTCAGTAATCCAAACTATCAGGACTGGGGTGGGAGGAGTAGTGTGTGTAAACTTTAAACACTGACCACAGTAATATTTTGAATAAAGATAGAAAATATTGGCAACATACGAAAGTTCCTGCTCTTTACTCTGAAAATCCTGAAGGGAGAGAGAATGGAAGAGGCAGTTGAGGGAAAATTCAGGTTAGTGGATCTGGCTTGCAGAGCACAACCATAGGACTGCAGATTCTTGTTTCCCATTGCTGTGCCCATTCCCAGATAATTCATAATAAAAAGATCTACTTCTACAACCAATTGAAAGGTCATAGAGATTTGCAGCATGGAAACAGGCCCGTTGGCCCAATTTGACCACGCTATCCAATTGTCACAATTTAAATGAGTCCTATTTGCCTGCATTTGGCCCATATCCCTTCATACCTATCGCATCCATGTACCTGCCCAAATGTTTCTTAAATGACAAAATTGTATTCGCTTACACCATTACTTCTGGCAGCCTGTTCCAGACATTCGCCACCTTCTGTGTGAAAAACTGCCTCTCTGGACCTTTTTGTATCTGTCCCCTCTCATCTTAAACCTACCCTCTCAAGTTTTAGACTCGCTTACAATAGGGAAGAGCTGTTAACTCTATATCAGGTGTTCAGTCTGTATAAGGTGAAAGGGTTTGGAATGAGAGCCAAAATTAAAACAACGCTTTTCATAAACTTTGTTGGCCATCTTTGCCTCTTGGAATTGCAACGTTATGATCTTCTAATTCCATTTTTTTGCCAATCACCATCTTCAATCTGTGTCTCTGCTTAATGACTGACTGTCCTGCCATGTCCATGCCAAGTTTGTCCTTGTCTTATCTATCAAAGCCCCTCCTGGTCTTCCTTTTGAGCTTTGCTGTTTGAAGGAGAACAGCCCCATATTTTCCAGTCTCTCCTTCCTGGAACTGGGCTGGGAAAGCTCAGGTCAGACAGCATCACTGGAAAGTACCTGGTTAACATTTCAGGTCTATAATCTTCTGGTAAATGTCCCTTGCTTCCTTATTCTGAAGCTAAATATCTTGCTGGAAAGGTCTGTTAGGGAAGAATAAAGATTTGTTGGAATGAGAAGTGAAAGACAAGATTTATTTGGCTTGCATGCTCTACATGAGAGCGGCTGGGTTGGGGTGAGCTGTTGTAGACTGTGGTGAGTGATTGAGTTGGTACAGTGGGTGTGATATTGCAGGGAGATCAGCCCCAAGTGAAGCTGTGTTTAAGAATTTTGCATCTGTTTTCTGTACTCAGGTTCACTTCTTCAACAGCTTTTTCTATGACAAGCTGAGAACCAAGGGATATGATGGCGTGAAGAGGTGGACTAAAAATGTAAGATTTCCCACCTAACATGAGCTTTAGGTACGGCATGGATTAAAAACTGAGCAAAGCTCCATGTGACCTTTCCCTGAACTGCCAAGCCCACTGCATACAAGACTGGCTGTGGAATGAAGCAAGTTTATAAGCCATTGCAATATTCCCAAATTTGGATTGGGTGGAATATTTTGATTTTGCTTAAACCTCCAAAAGAGTTCCCATTATGCAAATGTGAAATCTTCTTTCATTTCATTAGTGCTAAGAGAGATGATGAGATAGCTACTGGATAATAATCCAGAGGCCCGGCCAAATGCATTGGGGGCATAACTTGACATTCCACCTTTGCAGTTGGTGGAATTTAAATTCAGACCAGTGGTGAGCAGGGATCCATCACTGATTGCTATAAAAACTCGTCTGGTTCAATAAATGTCTTTGAGGGAAGAATATCTGCCATACCAGCAAACAATTAAAGATGGGCAGTGAATGCTGGTTTTGTTAATGACATCCAAATTCTGGGGAAGAAAGAAAGAAAATAAAAGCTTTGTGGCTCCTTTTCCCACTCTCAAGGGGAGAGTTTGGAAATCATTAATCCATTTCTAAATCCACTTTGTTACACTATTTATTATATTTTCTTCTTGTAGGTTGACATTTTTAACAAAGAACTGCTCTTGATCCCCATTCACCTGGAGGTCCACTGGTCACTGATCTCCGTTGATGTACGTGAGAAGACAATAACGTACTTCGACTCCCAGCGAACCCTAAACAGGAGGTGCCCCAAGGTACAGGGACAGGGAACGGGTTCCTACCATCCAGCTCACTCTTACTGCCTCGTTTGTGGCAAAGTACAGTTGATGGCTTTATTTTCCCCGATATCTACATGGGAAGCTAAAAAGGATCAAAATACAAGCCCCTACACACACATGCACGAACACACACCAGAACTATATCCCCATTATACAGGGACAGACCTGTCCCCACCAGTACTGTACCCCAGTGTAATACGGTGACAGACCTGTCCCCACCAGCGTTATACCCCATCGTTATACAGTAACAGACCTGTCTCCACCAGTACTGTACCCCAGTGTTATACAGTGACAGACCTGTCCCCACTAGTAATGTACCCCAGGGTTATACAGTGACAGACCTGTCCCCACCAGTACTGTACCCCAGTGTTATACAGTGACAGACCTGTCCCCACTAGTAATGTACCCCAGGGTTATACAGTGACCGACCTGTCCTCACCAGTACTGTACCCCAGTGTTATAGTGACAGACCTGTCCCCACCAGCGTTATACCCCATTGTTATACAGTGACAGACCTGTCCCCACCAGTACTGTACCCCAGTGTTATACAGGGGCAGACCTGTCTCCACCAGTACTGTACCCCAGTGTTATACAGTGACAGACCTGTCCGCACCAGTACTGTACCCCAGTGTTATACAGAGACAGACCTGTCCCCACCAGTACTGTACCCCAGTGTTATACAGTGACCGACCTGTCCTCACCAGTACTGTACCCCAGTGTTATAGTGACAGACCTGTCCCCACCAGCGTTATACCCCATTGTTATACAGTGACAGACCTGTCCCCACCAGTACTGTACCCCAGTGTTATACAGGGGCAGACCTGTCTCCACCAGTACTGTACCCCAGTGTTATACAGTGACAGACCTGTCCGCACCAGTACTGTACCCCAGTGTTATACAGTGACAGACCTGTCCGCACCAGTACTGTACCCCAGTGTTATACAGTGACAGACCTGTCCCCACCAGTACTGTACCCCAATGTTATACAGCGACAGACCTGTCCCCATCAGTACTGTACCCCAATGTTCTACAGTGACAGACCTGTCCCCACTTGTACTGTACCCCAGCATTGTACAGCAACACACCTGTCCCCACGAGTACTCTGGAGATAAACTGGAAGTGATACCCAGTTTTTAGCAAGCATAGTCTAACTATATCTGGGATAAGTAGTGATATGAACTGGTTGGGGTTTACAATCGAAGATCTGAGGTTGATGTTTTAAAGCAATCTGAAATTCCGTTTCCCTTTTAGCATATTGGGAAGTACCTCCAGGCAGAGGCCATCAAGAAGAACCGCCGGGACTTCTATGATGACTGGAAAGGATATTTCAAAATGGTGGGTAGCCTGCAAATTCCGTTTCGGGAATTGAGAGTCGTTCACCTTCATGATATGTGAAGGAAGAGTCATGAAAGACTGTTTATGGTGTGCCCAGGAGAAAGAACAAGGAACTTGTTCCTTGTCAAGAGATAAGACATGCTGATATTTTTCATATCAAAAACAAGTATAGGGTTAGCTACACAGTAAAGCCCACTCCACACTGTCCACTGCAAACACTCCCAGGAGAGGGACAGCACGGGGTTGTATACATGGTAAAGCTTCATCTACACTGTCCCCCAATCAAACACTCCCAGGACAAGGACAGCAATGGGGTTAGTTAGAGTAAAGGTCTCTCCACACTGTCCTCATCAAAAGGAGGGTTGCTTTTCAGACTGGAGGCCTGTGACCAGTGAGGTGTCACAAGGATTGGTGCTGGGTCCACTACTTTTTGGCATTGATATAACTGATTTGGGTGTGAACATAAAAGATATAGTTAGTTAGTTTGCAGATAGCACCAAAATTGGAGGTGTAGTGGACAGAGAAGAAGGTTATCTCAGAGATCAACAGAATCTTGATCATATGGACCAATGGGCTGAGGAGTAGCAAATGGAGTTTAATTTAGATAAATGCGAGATGCTGTATTTTGGAAAGGCAGATCAGGACAGGACTTAGACACTTAATGGTAAGGTCCTGGGGAGTGTTGCTGAACAAAAAGACCTTGGAGTGCAGGTTCACAATTCCTTGAAAGTAGAGTTGCAGGTAGATAGGATAGTGCAGAAGGTGTTTAGTATGCTTTCCTTTCTTGGTTAGAAACAGAACCCAAGAGGCAACTTTTTCACACACAGGATGGTGCATGTATGGAATGAGCTGCCAGAGGAAGTGGTGGAGGCTGGTACAATTACAGCATTTAAAAGGCATCTGGATGGGTATATGAACTGGAAGGGTTTAGAGGGATATGGGCAAAATGTAGGCAAATGGGACTAGAGTAATTTAGTCTGGTTCCGTGCCGTACATCTCTGTGGGATCATGGTCAGTGCTAACTGATGACATTAGGAGAAAGTGAGGACTGCAGGTGCTGGAGATCAGAGTCGAGTGTGTGGTGCTGGAAAAGTACAGCAGGTCAGGCAACGTGGGAGGAGCAGGAGAATCAACACTTCTGGCAAAAGCCCTTCATCAGGAAAGAGGCACGTCAAGAGGCCCAAAGTATTGATTCTACTGCTCCTGGGATGCTGCCTGACCTGCTGTGCTTTTCCAGCACCACACACTCTTCACTGATGATGCTATCTAGTATGTTGACGAAACGTCTGAAACCAAACCTTCCAGCTCAGCAAGCAAACTCCTATCTAGAATCTTTATGACTCCGGGGACAGGATCAGCATGGGATTTGATGCAGAGTAAAGCTCCCTCTACATTGTCCTCCATCAAACACCCCCAGGATAGGGACAGCACGGGGTTAGATACAGAGTAAAGCTCCCTTTACACTGTCCCCCATCAAACACTCCCAGGGACAGGGGCAGCACAGGGTTAAATACAGAGTAAAGCTCTCTCTACACTGTCCCCCATCAAATCCTCCCAGGACAGGGACAGCATTGGGTTAGATGCAGAGTAAAGCTATTTCTACACTGTACTTATCAAACCCTCCCAGGACAGGGACGGCACACTTCCAGGCTGGTTACAGCAGTGTTCAGTATACAATAAAGTCTTAGCTTTTAACCTGAGTAAACTAGGTGAAGACACAGGAACCTGAATGCCATAAGGGCTCCCTCAAATATCCCGCCATTATCTCTCCAAATCTTTTCTGTCTTTTCCCGGCATCTTTGTTTGTTCCTTTAACTGACCATTCTGCAGATACTGTAAAACTCAGCAGGACAAGGACATTTGTATCATTCATGTCTCTGGGCTTGGAGATGGGGTATTGGGTCAGCCCAGTTTGTGTCAAATTAAAAGCTGATCTAGTGCTGAAAGAGGCGACCCCCCCCACCACATCCACACCCACCAATTCTCTGAGGAGTTGCTCACGAGACCGAGTGGTATTAATCAGATGTCTTGTCCTTAGGTACTTTTTGACTGAGAGCTGCAGCAAGGTGATCTGTGACTGAGAGGGTATAATTACATTTCAAACATTAAAGACTTCAAAAGAATTATTCAGCTTTTGAATTGTAGATCGAACAGATCAGTTTTGTGGATTATTAATTATTTGTGAGATGTGACTTGTCAATGAGAAGGCCAGCATGTATTGTCCGTGTGTAATTGACCTTGAGGATGAAGTGGTGAGTGGTGTTGGTACAGCTGCCGAGCCCTTGTGTAAAGAGTTGCAGCGTTTTCAGCCAGTGACTTGGAAGAAACAGGTGATATATTTCCAACCATCTTTAACATTGTTGAATCCAGGCTGTAAAAAATCGGGAAGTTTCATTAATGTTGCACTCTATCTGATTTTAAAAAAATAATGATTTAAGATGATTGGCAAAAGAACTAGAGGCAGTTATAAAGAAACACTTTCTCAAACGACAAGTTTGTTGTGTTCTGGAATGCACTCCTGAGAAGGCGGTGGAAGTAGTTGTAATTTTCAAACGGACATTGGATAAAGAATTGAAGGGAGAGGATTGACAGGGCAATGGGGAATGGGATAAATTAAATAGTTCTTTCACAGAACCAGCACCAACAAAATGTGCTGTATCAGTGTATGATCATTAATAAAACACTGCTGCACAATGATGTGGGCAAGGATTACAAAAGGAAATTTGCATGAAATGTTCTTTGCCCAAAATGAAAATATCGACTTCTTCAAGCAAATACTTTCTTCCACTTTGGTGTGGGTGGTTGGTCGGGCACTGTTTATTATTTGGATGGAACTCTAACCACCCAATAATGATTACCTTTTCCAATCGGGTTTTACTTACTCCGTCCTTTACAATATACTGTAACGACTGCCACTGAAAGAACAGTGACTGCTCCCCTCATTCCCTTCCGCCACATCCTCCCAAACAAAAACACAAGTGGTCAGCCTTTAACAGAAGATTCTGATGCCCTGGATACTGAGATTTTGATTTGGTTGCCAAGATGATGACATTCAGTATCTTACAAGCTATGTTCAAGTATTCTGTTCAGATGAGATCCCTAATCAGTGATTACTCAAATGCATCTGGGGCCTGCCATGCCAGTTTGTTCCACTATCCACTTCCATACTTACAATGAGTGTACATCCAACCTTCCCATTCTGGGGTTTGTGGTACATTTGTAGCTCCAGCTATTCCTGCTGTCTTTGTGAAGGGAAAGGAGTGGTTAGCAGGGTAATTCAGCAATTGTGGAAAATGAATGTGTACTATATATCTCATCTTGTGACAAGTTCCATTTGGGTATCTGCACATGGTGACAGTGAAATCTGGAGGTGATTGTATGGCTGCAGCATCAGACTTCAATCCTCAAACACAATGGAGCATTAATGAGAGTGCTTTATCAGGATGAGGTTAGGCCCATTATGAAATCCAGTGTTGTACCATCTTTGTTAATTTAATCCAAGTTATTTTTAAAAGTAACAATTCTGTTGTTGATCTGTTATTGTTTGATCTATTAGCTTCCTGATTCTACACACTGAGTCTGCTCTGCCATTCAGTCATGGCTGATATGTTTCTCAACCCTTGCCTTTTCCCTGTAACCTTTGATTCCCTTACTAATCAGGAACCTATTTATCATTAGGAAGGATTTTAATATTTGTGATGTGCACTCACGAGTAATATTCTCTGCATGCGTTATAAAGTTACTTTTGACTTTGGGATTGTAGCTATAAAGTAATTTGCTTCACTTTCCTTTCTAGAATGTCGCAAGGCAAAACAATGACAGTGATTGTGGAGCTTTTGTACTTCAGGTGTGTGAAACAACAGTTTGTTGATTAAAAAAAAATCCCTTCAAATCTGTTTGGCCACAACGTTAGATAATGGGCTTTTCTATATTTTGACTCCATCTGGCTATCTCGGTTCTTCACGCCTATACAACAAAATTTTAAATGCTTCAATTAATTCATTCCTCAGTTTTCAATTTTCAAGGGAATACATGTCTAGTGTAAGTAACCTGTCCTTGTAATACAACATAATAACACTTCAGAAAAGACTCATTGGTCCATAGATCTTGTCTTCTGTTGCTATGGTCTGGCCTGACTGCTTTTAGTAATAAAGGTGTCACACAGGTCCCTTGTTAATCTGCTACAATAATGCTGTTGAAATGCATTAAAAGCTGGGTTGTGAATGTCCTCGGTGAAAGCTGTCAGGGGCAGCAACCCATCGGTTTTGGCTCGGACTGACTGTCACTTTCATGTTCTCAGTGAACCTGTTGGTTGAAAATGACTTTGTTACCAGATTGCCTAATTGCTGTTCTTCTCAATCTCCCTTTAGCTGCTCCAGTAGAAGCTTTATCTCCAAAGCCATTGATATCTAGCCCTCATTCTTTTCAGGGCAACTTGTTCTCAGCCAATAAAAATGCTTTTATTTAAGTATGATTTGTTGTCTTGAGCAGCGAGTTAGTTGGGTTTGACCATATTGATTTTACTCAAAGGGCGTGCTTAGCTTCTTTTTGCATATTGGTATTTTGAGGTCAATCCACTTTTCAATAATGTGTTAGCCCTGCCTGAGAGGACCACCACTCCAATCTTCAAGTAATCTACAGTTTTTTGCAAATTTACACATCGTCATATTAAAATCTATTGGTAGCACAACATTTTTGGCACCCCTGCTTTCAAACAAAGAACCATTGAAATGGTTTGAGGCCGAAAAATGGCCTCTCCGCCTATTGTACCATAACAGTCCTTCAGATGCCAATCCAGGTCCCTTTTAAACAAGCTGAGGGTTTAGGCCTTCACCACCAAACTGGGCAGTAAATTCCAAACACCCACAAGTTCTCCTCATGTCTTTGTCTAATCCAAGTTCATTCTAATATTATGGTCACTGTTGTAAATGATAGCTACTTTTATTGACTGACTCGTCACTATTCTTTTCACAAAAGCAAACTCCACATACAACAGCTCTGTTTCCTATTTGGGCCTGGGCAGTTATGAGTCTGGCTTATAGAAAGGGTCATGTGTGCCATTATAAAGAAACCTCTTAGGTCATCTGGACAAATGACTGCAGCATCCAACTAGTTAATAATCTTTCACTGTAAGTAGAAGATGCCTGATGCAAAATGTTCAGAGCATATGGTGGGCAAGTTGTTGGAGGGAAAGAGTTACATGTATTTGGATAAGCAAGGACTGATTAGGGATAATCAACATGGCTTTGTGTGTGGGAAATTATGGCTCACTAACTTGATTGAGTTTTTTGAAAAAGTAGTGAAGAGGACTGATGAGAGCAGAGCGGTGGACGTGATCTTCAGGAAGGCATTTGACAAAGTTTCCCATGGTAGACTGGTTAGCAAGGTTAGATCACATGGAATACAGGGAGAACTAGCCATTTGGATACAGAACTGGATCAAAGGTAGAAGTCAGAAGGTGGTGGTGGAGGGTTGCTTTTTAAGCTGGAGGCCTGTGACCATTGGAGTGCCACAAGGATTGGTGCTGGGTCCACTGCATCTCGTCATTTATATAAGTGATTGGATGTGAACAGAGGAGATATATTTGGTAAGTTTGCAGATGACACCAAAATTGGAGGTGTAGTGGACAGCAAAGAAGGTTATCCAAGAGTACAACGGGATCTTGATCAGATGGGCCAATTGACCGAGGAGTTTTAATTTAGATAAATGTGAAGTGCTAGATATTGGAAAGGCAAATCAGGGCAGGACTTAATGGTAAGGTCCTGGGGAGTGTTGCTGAACAAAGAGATGTTGGAGTGCAGGTTCGTAGCTCCTTGAAAGTGGAGTCGCAGGTAGATAGGTTAGTGAAGATGGTGTTTGGTATGCTTTCCTTTATTGGGGAGAACGTTTGAGTACAGGAGTTGGGAGTTCATATTGCAGCTATCCAGGACATTGGTTGGGCCACTTTTGAAATATTGCGTGCAATTCTGGTCTCCCTGCTGTAGGAAGGATGCTATTAAACTTGAAAGGGTTCAGTAAAGATTTACAAAGATGTTGCCTGGTTGGAGGGTTTGACCTTTTCGGCGAGGCTGAATAGGCTGGGGCTGTTTTCCCTGGAGTGTTGGAGGCTGAGAAGTGACCTTAGAGATTTTTAAAATCTTGAGGGGCAAGAATAGGGTAAATAGATCAAGGTCTTTTCCCTGGGTTTGGGGAGTCTAGAACTAGAGAGCATAGGTTTAAGGTGAGAGGAGAACATTTAAAAGGGACCTAAGGAGCAACTTTTTCACACAAAGGATGGTGCGTGCTAGAGGAAGAGGTGGTGGCTGGTACAGTTACAGCATTTAAAAGGCATCTGGATGGGTACATGAATAGGAAGAGTTTAGTGGGATATGGGGCAAGTGCTGGCAAATGAAAGAGGCAAGAAGTGAACTTAGTCAGTTTTCTACATTGGCCATGTAGAAAACTGACTAAGTTCACTTCTTGCCTCTTTCATTCCATTTTGGTTTGAGGCGAAATCCACCAGGCTAGCTCATGAAACTCTTTATACAATGAGCTGATGTTAAACTCAGACCATCAGGAGAGCCAAGGTTTTTTGGAGCGGAAATGAGTAGAATGCTTATTCTTATGTGGAAGAGCATTCACTAGAGGTTGTCACTAAGGTAGTCACCTCATTACTATTGGAACTGGTTGAGGTGAATAGAAGGGAACAAAGGATTGCAGTGGTCAATTTAAATGAGGGTAAATGGGAGGAGCTTTCAATGAGGTTGGGACTAGTTGGTGCCAAAGAGAACATAATCGAAATATTTAAAACCCTAAATGTGCAGCTTTGCTAAAGTTATTATGTGTTGTTTCAGTTCTGTAAGTGTCTGGCTCTGGGACAACCGTTCAGCTTCACCCAGCAGGACATGCCCAAGCTCCGGCGCCAGATCTATAAGGAACTTTGCAACTGCAAGCTGACCGTGTGAAGAGCCTGCTCCCAGAAGTTGGCCGACACAAGCCTAACATTGGGTGACTGACCAGACAAACGCACCCTTTTGTGAACAATACGAAGACGGCACAAGTTAAGAAGGCTTGATACAACAATTCTGGTCTTCAAATGTGTTGAAACATGAAATGTTTTTTTCCCCTTTTTTAAACAAGCAAACTTTTTTTTTCTATGCCATATTTTTTCAATTATTTAAGTGTTGTTCAAATTTGAAATTCTGGTTACCTATGTTGTATTATTAAACAAGGATCACAGCACTAAACGGCAGCAATGGATTTATGTGAAGGCATTTGGGTATTTAGCATCTTTAAAGCTGTCTAATAGCTGGCCTGTGAACTAGGGGAGGAAGTGATTATGCAGGATCGGTGACTCTCCATGTGGATTGTCAGATTTTAGTTCCAAGGCTTGTCACTTGGGATTATTTTCTATGAACTCTCAATCAGCAGCTTACACAAAGTGGCTCGGTGCAGAGATGTCTCCCATTTTTGGGATTGCTAGGAGACCGAGCATGGTGCTGTCTGTTTTCTATGGCTACACTGACATTATTGCCCCACATAGTCATGGAGAGGTTGTGGCCTAATGCTGTGGGGTAGGGTTAGGAGGGGAGTAAGCCGTCTTCGATACCTGTGAAGCTTTTGAGTAAAACAAAAGGTTGCATCTATTGAAATTCAGTCAAATTAGCTTGAAAGTGATGGTTAGTCACTGTCCAAATCCACCAAATCCTCTTAAAGACGTTGTTTGGTGTTTTGTTCTGTTTGGTGTCTTTTTTCAGTTTGTATGTTTTAAAAAAAAGCTGGGACTTAATATTGTGACCAAAATGTGGATTTGTAAGGCTTTTGGGTTTGCTTTTGAATGGAGAAGGAAAATGCAGTAGCCTGACACGATAAACCTCATGTACCTCACTAACTGCGTGTGGTAGCAATGTGCAACAGTGTGATGCCCCAACACCTATAATAAAAATCTGATTGGTTACATCATAACTCTCACCAAGCATCCTTCTAAGTGTCCATACAGTTCAGCTTTAACATGTTAGTAATTGTGTTTCTGTATGAAGAATATAGGGTGTTGTGTTGGGGATAGGGAATTGATGGAATATCAGTTTTACTTGAAATCTTTGTTATCAAATGAATTCAGCATGATAAGCATTAAATGGATTACCTTCTGCTGTTCCCCATTTCACGCTGCTTAGTATGGGTTTAAAAAATAAAATATTGGATAGCTTTTCATCTTTTATTTAAAGTTCCTGGTGTGAATTCAAAATGGTGGTAGCATTTTGACTGTGATTGCACTTGTCCATGTTTGCAGTCTATGGTAATGTCTGACTGATAGCTCCATCCCAGATTTAATTAATGAAATATGTTTTGTGGTGTCTTCTTTGCCAATCTGAACGCCAGTTCCTTGAGCAGTTTGGGCATTGCTAACACCTCCTATTGTCACCCCCAAAGGCAGAGCTACAGAGCAACACTGCTCACTTTACCGTTTCATCCCCCGGGTTCAAGTTCAAACACACAGACCAAGAAAATGAAGGATTCTTCTGTCTGCTGCCTGCATAGCACTTCAGTAAAGCAAAGCACAGAGACGTGAGCATGGGTGCTTACTTTTGAATGAACAGTCTCACTCAATCCAGAAATGGAAATGTCAGTCGGGATTGCTGTAAAATTGAAGGGACTTCTGTTGGGACAGGGTTGAGGGAGCTTTGTTTGGTATAAGTCCATGCTGTATCTAACTTGTGAGTTCTTGATAATAGCTGCCAGTGGGAAAGTATTCCATCTCTCAGTACTGGGAAGCTCAATCATTGAAATTTAAACTGGTAGAAAGGCAGTGTCAGCTATTCTTGGAAAGTGTTCAGTGTGTGTTTAACATGCTGTGGTGTTTTGTTTTGTGCATTCGCTGTTCAATCTGGCTGCTTCATGAAGGGAATGAGGGGTTTTAAAAGGCACTGAGTTAATCTTGAAACCCTATTATATCTAGAGATGGAAAGATGAAGGCTCAGTGAGATAATTCAAAGGCCTGAGATTTGATTTTGGGCTAATTCTGTGCCAAAACTGATACTGATTTTACACCCCTTGTACTCTTCCAGTGACTATTTATTAATAAGCTCAGTTTTTGATTGGAGATATTAGTCCAATTCTATTGCCTAATTTTAGGGACTTTGGGAGATAAGTCTCCTGCATTTTGTAACTCAATCATTCTGTGACCTGAATCTTCATAACACTCCTCCAACTACATGTAACATAGTTCAGATGTGAATGTAGCAATCTTGTAGCTGAGGAGAAGAAAGCAACAGTTGGATGGTTGCAAACTTTTAGTCTGTTTTTTCATATGTCAAGGGAGCAGGAATTTTCTTGAAGTGAAGGTTTTATATTCTGGGAGTAAGCACCAGTGTTGACATTGTGGGGGGGAACTGGTGGTGGTGCTGAAATCTAGTCTGTCACAGTTGAATTATTTCATGTTAATTGCCTCCATCTGAAGTAGTGAGCAATTGGTTTTAGAGCTGGTGAAATGTAATGTATGAAACTGATTTCTGTCAGTCTTCCTCCCCATCCCTCTGCAGTTGTATAATACCCTGTCATTTCACTATTGTTAAAATATAGAACCTTCATAGGAAAATCCATAAAATGAAACAGTCAAATCTCTTGCTGGATTATTGTGGGGAGGGGGGAGTGATTATTGATGGTTTGCATGCTTCCTCCTGCTCTTTCTCCAGCCCTCTCAAAATCTGGTCACATTTGCAAACATAACATTTGAAGCTGTGTCCTAGAGATTCGGTCTGAAACCTAACCACCTTACTGTGGAACTTAATTTGTCAGAATCAGTGGAATTGCTCCTCACAAGTGAGTTGATTTTTTTTCAACTTGAGTGTCAGTTGAATCTGCCACTAGTTGTTATGTGATAACTTTGTTGTAGAACAAGCAAACGTGGAAACTATTTAAGGTGACAGAGATTTCCAGCACTTACTCTTGTAAGCAGAGATTTGGCTCACATTAAACCTGATTTGTCAGATAGTTTTTCACAAGTAGTGTAACTTGTACCTGATTTACATCTGTAGCATTGCGTGCTTTAGTGAATTCAGCTCTGTAATGTTCACATCTGTACAAAATGGTGCTGGGAGTGATGTTTTTGAAATATACAGTCAAGGAAGCTACTGTTTTGTCTTGTTCCTTTGAATCTGGAAGGGTGAGAACTATTGTGTTAATTTGTCAAAACTCTGTCCAAATAAACATCAAAAATATTGTAAAGGGTGTCTATAGGTCTGAGCAGAGAGCTAAGCCTTCAGTCATTTGCATGAAGGCACTTACATGAGTTTGCAGCTGATGTGGCCTTTGAAGATGGAGGTTGCAAGAACATATTTTCATATGAGGTTTTGTGACTATTGTGCAATCACAGTTACATACTGTTCTGTTAAATTTGTAACAACCGTTGATATTGTGCTGCTGTTGATTAGACACTTGCCTGGTGGTTTGAGAATACTGTGCATATATGCTGTACATGGTCAGTGAATGTTAAATGTTTGAAAGTGCAAGTAGGAGCAGCTGCTTTCTCAACTTCAGAGAAACTCTGGAGTGAGTTTCCAAAGTGCCTAGAAGATCCATTGGAGCCAGCCACACACACACACTCAACTCATTATGCTTTAATAAAACAGAAAATGTTTGTAAATGTTCAGCAGCATTAATGGAGAGAGGAAAACAGTGAACATTTCAAGTCAGTAACCTTTGGATTAACTCAGTCTCTGTCTCCACAGATGTCTGACCACCTGAGTATTTCCAGCCACCTCTGTTTGGTTTCAGCCTTCCACATCTGCAGAACTTTACTTTTGGATTGGGGTCACACTTGGTCAAGCTCTCAAAGGTGTCTTGGTCTCTTTGGCTTTACAGTCAGGATGTAATCATGGCCTGGATTATTGTGCCATTATTAATTGCATGCTGATCCTGGAATTGAATGACTCCACTAAGGAGAAAGAGGAAGGCTACAAGTTGAAAGGTGTTCATCTGGAGAAAGGCAACCATGGAAACAGTTTCTGACATGGTATTCAAGGTGCCTTCGGTGCTTTAAATCCTGTTCACTAAAAAATGCCCTTTAACTGAAGGAATTGAACCTCCAAACAAAAAAGACTTCGGATTTCAAACAGTGATTTTGTGTTCCATATGTTTGAGATTCTTTTTCATAAGTATTTTCAGGATGACATTCCAAGCTTAATCTCTCAACACTATAACCCTATGACCTTGCTCATTTTCTCATGTGGGGTTGGGGAAGAGAGGTTTGCTAGAGTGAAGAAACTGATGCAGCCAACTGGTACTTTGGAGCCATTGCTTTAGGGACTCAGTAAAACAGGAGCTAGAGGCAAGGGGGAGAATTTTCTTGTCCTACATTGCTTGTCCAATCAACCCTTCCTTCCCCACAAAAAGAAGTCTCATCTTTGCTCATCCTGATAATCTGATTGCAGCTGGCTTTAATTAGACCGAGATGGATGGATCCAGTGGTAGTGGAAATTTTGCCATGGGAATGTTTCTAAAGCCAAAAATGTCCACCTGGGCCTAACTGCCGGTGTTCAGGTTATATCCCAGCTTGGAATTAGTTACTTGACAGCTTCTAGTTTTGTATCTGAATATATCTCATTGGGTATCGAAAATGAGATGGAGAGGAGTCATTGATGTTCTAATAATTGTGGGGAATTTGGGGTTCTGCTCCTGACCTCCTCTGTCTGTTTTGGACTCAATGGCATTACTTCACACCCAATCAAAACCATCCTTTATTCCCAAGAAATCTGCAGCCCTTTCTTAGGCTGCAGCTTCCCATCTGCACATCAGTGTCAGTGTGAGAGATTCTCAGTTACATTTCATGGTGTTTGAGTACTGATAGGAATATGTACTAATTGTGGGAGATGGTGGGATGGGATGGGTTCTCTTACATTTGAGTATATCTGATATAATGCAGACATGAAGGTTTATTGTTGTTTAAATCTCCTGCTGCCAATGTTCTTCATGTATATCACTGTTGTATTGAATTGGATTTCCTATCCCTTGTATTGACACAATAAAGATTTGAGTCTTGAGCATATAGCAAATGTGAAATGTGGTTTCTGGTTGAGATCTAGTATCAGTGTCAGAGTATGATGAGAGGGGTATCTTTGCTGATGGACAAACACAGTTTCTCCTACATCCTAAAAAGTCTAGTGGTGCTCCCAAACTGTATATACTGAACCATTCTGTTCTCTAGTCCCCTCTCTGAGACAGACTCTCATAGGAATGCAAGTCATTGGCAATCTTCAAAGACCATTTCAATTCTTGTATTTGGGTAGGCTCTTTGGCTGTGATATTCCTCATAACTACTAAAAGAGAGGTTGCATTGGCTACAGTTATTTTCCTTGTTTTGAGGGGGGGGGGGGGGGGGGGGGGGGGGAAGGAGGTAAGAGTCTGATGCACAAATATTAGGGGCATAGATAAATCTTTCCCCTTAGTAGAGGGCTTCAATTTCCAAGCAGCATGGATTTAAAGTATGGAGCAGGAGGTTTAGAGAAGACTTAAGGAAAAATGTTTCAACCCAAAGGGTAGTGGATACTGAGAACTCCCTGCCTGAAAGAGTGGCAGAAACGTACAGAATAGGAGCAGGAGTAGGCCCTTCAAGCCTTTTCTGCCATTCAATATGATCATGGCTGATAGGGTAAATCAGTATCCTATTCCCACTTTTTCCCCTGTACTAAAAGGAAGTCTTTAGCCTGAGAATGAGATCTAATTCCATCTTAAGCGTTCAGATTGCATACAGTTCTGGTCACCACACTACCAAAAGGAAATGGATGTTTTGGAGAGGGTCCAGAAAATGTTTACCAGGACGTTGCCTGGTATCA
This sequence comes from Hemiscyllium ocellatum, assembly GCF_020745735.1. NCBI lineage: Eukaryota > Metazoa > Chordata > Chondrichthyes > Orectolobiformes > Hemiscylliidae > Hemiscyllium > Hemiscyllium ocellatum. The sequence goes on along the minus strand of NC_083444.1, from coordinate 2,625,031 downwards.
GGGATTTTAGCAATGAAGAAAGGTTGGATAGACTGGGTTTGTTTTCACTGAAATGCAGGAGGTCGAGGGTGACCTGATAGAAGTTTAAAAGATTGTGACTTGTATGGATAGAGTGGGAAGTACGAGGCTTTTTCTCCAGGGTGGAGGGGTCACTTACTAGGGGGCACAGGTTCAAGGCGTGGGGGTGGGGGTATGTTTAGTGCGAGGCAGGTTTCTCACACACAGGATGGGGAGTGTCTGGTATACACTGCCAGAGGTGCTGGGAGCAGACAGAATAGCAGCATTCAAGCAGCACCTGGACAAGGACATGAATAGGAAGGGAATACAGGGAACCGGATCCTGTAAGTGAAGACACATTTTGCCCTTCCGTACAAAAATTGTCGGCGCAGACTTGGAGGGCCAAACGGCCTGTTCCTGTGTTACATTGGTCTTTATTCTTATTCAATGTTTTGGCCTCTAACACTTTGTGGTAGAGAATTCCACAGACTGACCAATCTGAGTGAAGAAATGTCTCCTAATCTCAGTCCTAAATGCCCTTCCCTGTAACCTTCAACTGTGATCCCTGGTTCTGGATTCCCCAGTCACTGGGAACATCCTTCCTGTCTTTACCCTGTCAAAACCTGTTTGAATCATATTGTTTAACAGACCTTGCTGTCTGAAAATTGGCTGCCATGCTTCCGATATTATAACTTGGCTGCCTTTAAAATTGTATTAAAATGTGCACCTTGGGTACTGCAACGTGGTGTTTTTCTTACAATTTTCTGGCCTACTGAAGGTATGGTCTCTAAACTGGATTAGATGGGCATTTTACACTTGCGTTTTGCAGTGAGGGGAAGAAAATTGTGCTGCAATCACCCATAAATGTATTTGTGTCTCTTCCTGCTGAGTTACCTGGTTCCTATAGCTTAGCTCCTTTTAAAATTAAATTCTGTTCTGGCAAAGCATACCATCATGAATCATCAGAATTAACCTATGTTTAATGACTCACAGATTACTGTGTCAACGCATGAACATTCTGCTGCAAGCATTTTCAATTTAAAGAGACTAAAAGGCTTAACTTTGTTCCTCCCTGCCTTTAAAGGTGACCGTTCCTATAGTTCTCCTGATACTGTTTTTAACAGTTAGACTCGAGGCCAACTATTTTTTTGCTGCTTCATCAATGATCTTCCCTCCATCATTATAGTCAGAAGTGGGGCTGCTCATTCTGTACCATTTGCAATTCCTCAAATACAAAACGAGTCCATGTGGAAATGCCGCAAGACTTGGACAAATTCAGGTTTGGTCTGACAATCGATAACTAACATTGTAAATGTTATGTTGCAAATCATCATTGAATTCTCCATTATCAACATGGTGGGGTTTACTATTGAATAGAAATTGAACTGAACCAGTAATCAACAGTAAATACTGTGGCCAAGAGGTCAAGTCACAGGCTAGGAATCCTGTAGCAAGTAACTCCCCTCTTGTTTCCCCCCGTTGCCTGTGCACCATATACAAACACAGGTCAAGTGTATAATGGAATACTAGAGTCATAGAATCCCTACAATGTGGTAGCAAGTCATACGACACATTGCACCAACCTTCCAAAAAGCATCCACCTACCCCATCCCTGTAATCCTGCACTTCCCATGGCTAACCCACCTAGTCTGCTCATCTTTGTACACTTTGGGACAATTTAGCATGACCTGCACATCTTTCCCCTCAGACCTGTGAGAGGAAACCCACCCACACGTGGGGGAAATGTGCAAATTCCTAATACACTTGCCAGAGGGTGGAATCTAATCAAGATCCCTGATGCTGAGAGGCAGCAGTGCTAACCACTGAGCCACCGTGCCGCCCTAAATACTCTACATTTGTCTGGTTGGATGAAGCACCAACAAAGCTCAGGAAACTCCAAATCAGGTTGGTTGGCATCCCATTCACCACATTCAAAATCCACTCCTTCCATCACCAATGTCCAGTGCCTGCAGTGTGTACCTTGTACAGGATATGCCTCAGTAAGTCACTAAGGCTTTTCTGACAGCAGGTACATGGGAACACCACAACTTGCAAGTCCCTCTTCGTGACTTTGAAAGATTTTGGCTGTTCCTTCACTGTCATTAGGTCAAAATCCTGAAACTTCCTTCCTAAAAACAGTGTGTGTGTCACTTTACCACAGGGACTGTGGTGGTACAAGGCAGCAACTTGCTGCCATTTTCATTGGAGATTAAATATGAGCTTAAAATGCTGACCTACTCGATGATGTTCACATGCTGTGAACTATTTTTTTTAAATGTTAATATGGAATGGACTTTGATTCAAAGGCTTGGTTTCTCTGAACCTACTGATGGATGCTACAGTGAGGGGTCACTGCTTTTTGTTTACAGAAGGACAGAGACACTTCACTGAGTTCAAATAGCTTTAGGAAAAACAATTTGGCAAAAGTTGAGGGTGAACAGTGTACTATACAAGAAACCAGTAATCAGTGACCATCCGGATTGATCAATCATTCAAGCGCATCAGTTGATTGTTCTTATTATACCTTGGGAATCAACAGAGCCGGTCTGCCTCCGAGTCTTGGTTCAGTTGCAATTTTTTTTATCACTTGGAATGTTTGTTCCCCTTTCCTTGATGTAGGATCATCCAGTAATCATTAGTTAGTTAGGCTTAACAGTAGCTGTAGAACGAGTAGAACCCAGTAAAGTCTCAAAATAAAGGGCAGGCTGTTTGGGAATAAGGTGAAATTGACCAGAGGGTGATGAGTATTTGAAATTCTCTACCCAAGAGAACTGTGGAGGTTCAGTCCTCAAGTATATCCAAGACAGCGATCAATTGATTTCCAGTTATTAAAGCTGTCAAGGAATAGAGAAAAAAAAGAGTGCAGGAAAATGATGTTGAGGTAAATCAGCTACGAGCTAGAATGATAAAGAAGGATTAAGAGGCTGAATGGCCTCTTCCTGCTCTTAAGTTTTACCTAAACAGTGCAAATGCAAGCACTTGCTATGTGGACAGGAATAGAACAGGCAGCAGCATCACACGCTATGCAGAGGAGTACATTACCAGCATGTCCCTAACTGTATGGTTTCAAGATATAGATTAAAGTGTTTAACAACAGGTTTTTCTCCTCTGACTAATGTACATCAAACTCTGGTGACATAGGATGGTTCACAAACCATGCCTCAAGCCATTATCATCTCCATTTCCCTCATCAGTGCGAGAAGCAGCAAGTACCTTTTCGATGGTGAGAGGGTTTATGCAACACACTTTGTAATGTGCCAGCATGGTCTTGACATTTGAGATGTTTACTACTTGGCTCATTTCAACCATTGTTTTGCGAGACTAAATTTTCTCTCAGACTCCTGGGACAAAGGCTTGCTGAAAACCATCTTGTAATTGTTTTCCATATTCCACCATCCATTTGGATCTTAAAGATTGAAGAAGCATGCCTGGGTGTGCTATGCAAAGCCACATGTGTGATCACTGGCTATCCACTGATTCGTGCACTGCTTCAGCTAAATGATTAACCCTCCTCGGCTCAATGTACCTTTATAGCACCTCTTGATTAAAGATCAAATCACATTCCTTCCCTTTGCAGTTATTTCAATGTTCAATAATTAAACAACTATCATGCAAGGCAATCTTAGCCAGGTTAAATGACATTGGATAGTAAAAAGTGAGGTCTGCAGATGCTGGAGATCAGAGTTGAAAATGTGTTGCTGGTTAAAGCACAGCAGGTTAGGCAGCATCCAAGGAACAGGAAATTCGACGTTTCGGGCCAGAGCCCTTCATCAGGAAATCAAGCCTTTGATTTCCTGATGAAGGGCTCTGGCCCGAAACGTCGAATTTCCTGTTCCTTGGATGCTGCCTAACCTGCTGTGCTTTCACCAGCAACACATTTTCAGCTCAGTAAATGACATTGGATAACAAGGGGTGGACAGATAATCGAATAGAATCTATAGCCAAAAAAAGGATTTTTATCCACCTGGTGTTTTCCTACCTCTAATATACTTCCTTCAATCTACTCTACTCCATTCACTGTTCATAATGTGGTCTCCTCAACATTAGCAAGACCCAAAGGCAGACTGGGTGACCACTTTGCAGAAAGTCTCCACTCAACCTGCAAGCATAACCACAACTTTCTGGCTGCTTGCTATTTCAATATCCTGTCTTACTCTTATCTCCCCTAGGTCTACAGCAGTGTGCCAGTGAAGTCTGGTTCAAGCTAAATGAATAGTACCTCATTTATCATTTAGGCACTTACATTTTGGATTCAATGTTGAGTTCAAGAGTGTCAGAACATGAACTCTGCCCACCATTTTGGTTAATTCAGCCATTTTTATTTTGCATGATTTTGCACTCAGAACAGCTGATGAATATTCTGCTATTAACTCCTAATCTAGATCTAATTTGCTTCTCTACAACCATTTTGTTTCACTTGATGCTCCCCATCTTTCTCTACAACATAAAATCCACATTTCTGCTTTCCTTCAGTATCAGGCTTGAAACGTTAACTGTTTCTCTATCAACAAATGCTGCTTGACACGGTTTCTATTTTGAAAATGTGTTGCTGGAAAGTGCAGCAGGTCAGGCAGCATCCAAGGAACAGGAAACTAATTTTCTGTTCCTTGGATGCTGCCTGACCTGCTGCGCTTTTCCAACAATACATTTTCAGCTCTGATCTCCAGCATCTGCAGACCTCACTTTCTCCTCGAAGACTGTTTCTATTTTAGCAAGACACTTGATTGACAAGGGAGTCAACGGTTAACAAGGGACCAGTAGTAAAGTGGGTTGAGGCCACACTCAATAGACAATAGGTGCAGGAGTAGGCCATTCAGCCCTTTGAGCCTGCACCACCATTCAATATGATCATGGCTGATCATTCCTAATCAGTATCCGCTTCCTGCCTTATCTCCATAACCCTTGATTCCACTATCTTTGAGAGCTCTATCCAACTCTTTCTTAAATGAATCCAGAGACTGGGTCTCCACTGCCCTCTGGGGCAGAGCATTCCATTCAGATTAACCACGTTCTTATCAAATCACAGAGCTGGCTTGAGAAGCTGAATGACTCTTGCTTCTAAGAACATAAGAACTAGGACCACTCAGCCCTTTGAGCCTGTTCCACCATTCAATACGATCATGGCTGATCTCATCTCTACCTCAACTCCACTTACTATAGCCCTTCAACCTGTTACTAATTAAAACCTCTGTCTCTCTCCTCAAATTTACTCTGTTGTAGCATCCATTGCACTTATAAGGTAGTGAATTTCACACATTAACAACTCTGAGAAAAGTTCTCTTCATCTCAGTTTTAGGGTAAGTGGTAAGCAGATTTAAAACAATGCCCTCTCATCTTAGACTGCCCTATGAGGAAACATCCTTTCCATGTATACTCTCAATCCCTTTTAGAATTTTTCACACTTCTAGTTGATCACCTCTCATTCTTCTGGACCCTTGGCAATATAGACCTCAACTACTCAAAAGCTCTTCATAACACAAATCCCTCATATCTGGAATCAATCCTCCGAATTGTCTCCAATACATTACACCCCTCCTTACGGGCTGGCCCACATTTAAACAAAGTACTCGAGGTCCAGTCTCAGTAATGCCTTTTACAGTTGCAGCAACAATTACTTACTTATTTATCCTTTAGCAGTGGGTGCCAAAATTCCATTTACCTACCTTTTTAACACAGTTTTCTGTGATTTCATGCTCAAGGAAACCCAGAGCATGAAGCACTCTGACATTTCTCTCCATTTAGATAATAAGTTGCCTTTCTGTTCCTCTGACCAAAACCGATAACCTCAAGCTTTTCGTGTTAAACTCCATTTGCCAAATTTTAGCTAATTCTAATTTTCACGGTTGTAGACACACCATAGATGACCTAGGTGACAAACTCTGGCTGAGAATAAGGGACACTGTGTGCTATCAGAAATGCTGGTGTGAACTTGAACAGTGTCAGTGCTAGCTATGGTCTTGAACAAGGTGTAGGGGTGCTGACCAGGACAAAATATGTCTCCAATTGGCCCAAAGGTCAACTCATAGGATATTCACACAATCTCACTTATTTTTAATAAAACCTTAAGTTATCTCAGTACTGTGACTTGAAAGAAGTTCTGGGATTTACATATTAATCAATCTAAACCTGCATCCTTATTCTAAGTGATTAAAGACATAACAGGAATCTAGGTTTGTTCAATACACCTGAAGAGCTTATGCCCAAAATGTCGATTCTCCTGCTCCTTGGATGCTGCCTGACCTGCTATGCTTTTCCAGTACCATACTCTCAACTCTGATCTGCAGCCCTTACTTTCTCCTTGTTCAATACTTTGCATCAATTGTATAACACTTTGATCTTTTACTATAAATTCTGTGTCCTATGATCCTGTCCCGCTAGCTACCTAAGGAGCAGCACTCCGAAAGCTTGTACTTCCAAATAAACCTGTTGGACTATAACATGGTATTGTGTGATTTTTAACAAAAATCTGGGGCAGTCAATTACACTGACACTGACAGCACCTGTGGAGAGACAGAACTAACCTTTTGTTAAAACTGCAAGTCTACCTAAAGAATGTCCCACTTTCTTTGAAAGCCTTTTCACTGTCCGAGATATAAACTGCTCCTAGGCCAATCACCTAATCCCTAAGTCGAGAATCAGTCTGGTGAAACTTCATGGAGTCCCTTCTTAACCCAAGAGAGACCAGCAAGTCTGAGTCATCTTGCATACTTCAAAATGGAGTTTTGGTACGTTAATTTACAAGTACTACTCTTAATTCCTCCACCCAAGTCCCGGGTAGGCAAGTCTAACCTAGCCAGGAGGGTACCAAATTTTCTTTGTACAACTGCTGCTCGACTTGCAGGCATTCTGCACCTCACTGGGGCCAGAATGTCAGCTCACATTCCTTTGTTTGCTAATGAATGGGACTTTGTGACGAGATGTCCCAGACACGTGGTCACCTCAAAGAGTGGGAATACCCATTTAATCCATCACACGCTAAATCTGGGAGAGAGGCATTTCTCAGATGCCCAAACAAAAGATGGTTGTAAAGCGGTGAACTTCGCGCCCAGCGGGCCTGAAACAATTCTTTTAAAATGGCATTTTTTCTGGGTCTCTGTCTCTCTTTCCGGAAGTGATCAATTCGCGACGTGTCGACCGAACATGTTGATCAGGGCGGGGCGACGGGACGTCGCCGCTGAGGGTGGGCGGGACCGGACGTCCGCGGGACCAATCAGGGCCAGGTCACGCGCTGAGCGACGGGGGACAGCGCCAATCGACGGGTCGGGGTGGGCGGGGCCGGGGCGGCCAGCAGGTTCGACTGCGCCCGCCGGCCGCCTATAAGAGGGAGAAGCAGCGTCGCCCCCGCTCTCTCTGCTGTGGCGGGCGCGGCGGTTGAAGGCGTGTTTAAAAAGAGAGAGAAAAAAATTAATTAAAAGTCTTTGTCGCTATCCAACCTTTAAAAACGGAAAATTTATAATGTCAGAAGACGGCGCGGAATACAGGTATCAGAAACAGGGGGCGGGAGAATGCCTTAAAGAAAAGGGCTGGTGAACGGAATCGGTCTCCATTCATAAATCGGATTCGTGTTGAATGACATGAGTTAGGGAAAAAAAACCGTGCCACAAAATGGCCGGACGCTGGGAATGGCAGAGGGGGAGAAAAAGGGAGATTTTCCTGTTGCTGTCGTCTCGGTTTTCCCTTTAAACACCGCTCCCGTCAAAACTTATTTCTTTTTTATTATATATTTTTTCCTCTCTCAAAATAGAATTGAGTGGGGGGACGATGGCTTTTGACTTGGCCTTACCTCGTGTCTCCGTGTCTCGCCCGCGAGCGGTTGGTCGGTTAGAACCAACGGCCGTTTTATTTTGTATTCGAACGGGCGGCGGACCGTCCGAATTGGGGCGGGGGTGGGGGGGATGGTGTGTCAGAGCTTGCCCCCGCATCATATAAAATGGAGGGGGTCATTTTTTTCAACCCCCCCCATTCTTCCCCCTATGGTGGTATTTACCGGCACCCGCACATGGCGGGAGATTGTGGTCGGGATGGGGGGGGTGCAATTCGTGGGGGGGGGGCTGTTCTTTAAAGGAGAACGCCGGCTCGTGCCGCACTGCGCCTGCGCAGATGTGTTCCCCCCTCGTGCGTCCTCTCCGACCGGGCACTTTCTGGGGCGGGTGCCGCACTGCGCCTGCGCAGTTGTGTTCCCCCTCGTGCAGCTTCTCCAACCGGGCACTTTGTGGGGGGGGGTGCCGCACTGCGCTTGCGCAGTTGTGTTCCCCCTCGTGCATCCTCTCCAACCGGGCACTTTCTGGAGGTGGGGGGGAAGAGTGGGCTGGGCCACGCGTCTCGCCAGTGCGCAGGCGCTGCGCTGCACCTCCCGCCTCCAAACCCGCGCCGTGGAGTCCGCATGGTCCCCGCGCTACGCATGCGTGCTCACTTCCGCATCTCTTCCAAGTTAGGTTGGAGGGGGGCGGCGGGAGAGAAGGAAGATGTATGATGCATTATATAGAGAGGCCTGACGACAACCGGCGCAAAGGGTTTGAGACACAGGGGTGTGATGATACTGGGTGGAGAGGGTTGAGCAAGTTATAAGTTTGCGGGTAGAGATGGGGCTTACGAAACGGTACACGGGGTGAGGGGTGATAACCAGTCAGGGAGCATTTTTAAGAAATTAAACGGTGGTTAAATAGGTCTTGAGGAATTCTACAGGTGCAGCTTTGAGTTAGACAAGGGTGTGATAATGCCATTGGAAGGTTTAAGGAGTTGTACAGGGATACAGTAATATCCTGTTGGGGGGGGAGGGGGGAAAGAGGGGAGAGGTTTAAGGAGTTAGGGTTACATGGTCCTTAATGGGGTTTCATGAAGTAGACATGGCTGTGACCAAACCCTGAAGAGGTGTCAGTGGCGTTTGATTGCCTGGTCAGTCTCTTGAGACTAACTTCCCCATCCTATTTGGGGACATCAGGAATCAGCGATTTGAGCCATTGTCTGAGCAATGTTTGCTCCATAGAGGTGAAAATCTTCCCCTTTCTTATAAATCTTGTGTAATACTTGTCAGCTTGTTTTGTAAGTGGAAGTTCAGCTTCTGATTGCTAATGTGTTATTACACCATTTGAACACTGCAATGACCCTGTCAATCTCTCCTTTGTGGTCATTTCCTTTTCTTTTCCTGTTCCCAATCATGTCTGTTGCATCTTGGGTCTTGGAATCCTCACTCTTATTTGCATTCCCACCTTTTTAATACTGAGCAATTGTGTACCAGTGTTGAATTTCTTAAAATGTTGTCTTGATTTGAAATGTGGCAGGGTGTAACAAGACACTTACTGATTTTGCTTTTCAGATCTAATGATCATGGTGGACCTGATAGAATGGAACCTGAGGGTGTTATTGAGGTGAGTGAAATGAGGCTATGGACTGAATGTGTTGGTGAGTAGTTTTGTACAGTTGCAATAATGTGTATGCTAGACTGTATTTCCATGTGGCCTTGTTCGCTTAACACTTGGTGTGGCCCCATTCATTTGGCAAGGAGGTACCTTTTTGCTGTGGTACTGTAATTTGGTCTCCGTTGGGGTATACTAATGAATCCATGTTCATCCCAGTGTGTTGTAATGAATCTACACTGGTTCATACTATGGTCACAAGATGTTGCATGAGACCATGTATACTGAAATTTATTACACTGTGAATCTGCATATCCTGGGGAAGGGAATTCAAAAACCATTTAACCTCTGGGGAAAGTTCTCATCTTGGTCCCAAATGGGCACACCTATCTAGTGCAAGGGGCCCTAGTATTAATTTCTCCACTTCGAAATCAGCATTTGCCTGTTTGGCTCTGTTGTTCATTGAGATGTAGTGTAGTAGGAGACCACTCTTGGTGAGATCTCTACAGTGGCTCTTTGTCCTGTTCTTACGCCCCCATGTCTTTGGTGTGACTGAGTGATTGCTTCATGGAGGACCATTGTGAAATCAAAAGCTGATTTCCATCTGGAAGTGTCTACAGATTTGTCTTTTGTTTTCTCTGTGGCTGTTGGTATGTTTTAACACTGGAGAGGACCCTTCTGGTGTTTTCTAGAGTTTCTCTTATGATCAGTGAATCTTGAGGGCTTGAAGGCTGATACAGTTGAGCCAAAGCATTGCTTTGCTTCCATTGACATTTTGATTGCTTGCATTTGCAGAGCAACTGGACTGAGATTGTCGATAACTTTGATGACATGAACCTTCGGGAAAACCTGCTCCGTGGAATCTACGCCTATGGTTTTGAGAAGCCATCTGCCATCCAGCAGCGAGCCATTCTTCCCTGCATCAGGGGTAGGGATTGCACTGCTGTTTCCTGGCCAGTCACAGGGGCATGTTTAGTAACAAGGTGATCACAGCATTGAGTGCTTCTCGAGAATGGTTGGCACTACCATGTGTTTGGAAGTTCATTCCTGGATGTGCAGAGACCTCATAGGGATGGGTTTCATAACGTGAGGAATTGTTTTAGCATGCAGCATGATACATTGTAATTTGTATTACAATGCTTTGTGCTGGTTTCCAGTTTATCCCCAGTCATTGGGCAAGGAGGTACCGTTTGCTGTGGTACTGTGACTTAATCTGATTTGGGGTATACTAATGAATCCATTATTCATCCCAGTGTGTTCCAACAGTGAATCTACACTGGTTCATACTATGGTCACAAGATAATTGCATGCAAGCACCTGATCATTATTGTAAAGGGGAGCAAGTCCACTGCAATGGAACCAAGGTGGGAGATGAGCAGGTTGAGAGTTAGACTTAGTAATGGGAGCTTTCTGCCCCAGATTCCTGAGCAGTTGCATTGAACGGGAGAAAGTAACTTGTGGCCTATCTTCCCCTCTTCTAGAGTATGATGTCATTGCCCAGGCACAGTCGGGTACAGGAAAAACTGCCACGTTTGCCATCTCTATCTTGCAGCAGTTAGATGTGGGCCTGAAGGAGACACAAGCCTTGGTGTTAGCCCCAACGAGGGAACTTGCCCTACAGGTAAGTGTTTTGTTTTCGCTTGCAGACTTTAGTTTGTTTCTGCATGTAACTTTAACTTGGTTGTGGCCCATGGCTAGTACAGACATTTAAAAATGCGCACACAATCGCATTGCTCTCAGAGCAGATCTTTGGATTTGTAAGCCTCTCTCCTTTGTAGAGTTCTTGCAATGTACAGAAAACTCCTAGGTAAGCTTTATTTTCTTTTTCTCTCTTTTTATTTTCTTAGATTCAGAAGGTCATAGTGGCTTTGGGTGATTACATGGGTGGGACCTGCTTCTCCTGTATCGGTGGCACCAGTATCCGATCGGACATGCAGAAATTTCAGCTGGAGGCTCCACACATTGTGGTTGGGACTCCAGGCCGTGTATTTGATATGATGAACCGGCAGCATCTTTGTAAGTACATGGGTGGGAAGAGTTTAATTTGGGAGATTGTAGAAGTGTCTCGAGCTTTATGGAAGGCACACAAGAGGCTGGAAGAGCACAGCAAGCCAGGCAGTATCAGGAGTTGACACTTTTGGATAACCCTTAGGACTAGGGAGTAGCAGAATGTTGAGGTAGTGACTGGTGAATGCAGGTAGTGGGTACAACCTGGTTAGTTGATGGGAAACCAAGCTTTATAGAGTTTACTTTGAATATCTCAAGTGCTTGCTACCTGCATGTACATCAGTGTAAGAAGCAGCTCATTAAAAGCAGTCCCTGTTTTTGACTCCAACCTAAAGTTGATCTTGAGCAGGATCGTTGTCTTTGAAGTCATGGCATCAGGCTACAGTCCAACTGGCTTATTTGAAATCCCACTTTCAGACCATTGCTCCTTTTCTCTCGTGAAGTGACTAATTTTTTTTTATAAATGAAATGATGGCACCTTTTAATGGGGGGGGTGGTGGTGTGGGTTCAGGGTATTGTTGGGCTTGTTTTGGGGGTTGGGGGGCAGGGTGTGGTGGTGGAGAGATCTCTTTAGCGATGAATTGACTTGTTTTAACAGTTTTATTTTAACTTTTAGCTACAAGATACATCAAGATGTTTGTTTTGGATGAAGCAGACGAAATGTTGAGTAGAGGGTTCAAGGACCAAATCTATGAAATATTCCAGAAACTCAACACATCCATTCAGGTACAGCAGCTGTTTGCTGGAGCAGGACACTTGTACAGTTTAAATCATGTTTGCAGTCCTCTCTAAAATGAGTTGGTGACTGAAATGGGTATTCCTGGCAACTTGGAGGACCCATCCTGCAGATGCTGTTCAGGATAAATTGGTGAAATATCAGGCACATTGGATCTGAATAACTTGGGTTTTTTGCATCCATCTGCCACTAGGCTTGAAAGATTCATTCCTCCTAGTTCCAGCTACTTCTATGTTACTAATGTATAAATTGTCCTTTGCAAGCATCCTGCTGTAGCTGGGAACATTGGTTAATTCTGATGTTCTTATCAATGACAGTTGGATTTGTTGGGACATAGATTAATGTCCCACCCACATTGACTTGGGAGAAGTGGACCTCTTTCTTAATGTCCAGTGCTTTTGCCTGTTGATGTGGTGGCACACTCGCCAAAAGAGCTAACTGAGTGCTGATCAGTGTTTGAATACAGTCTTCTATATCTTCTAGGTGGTTTTGCTTTCTGCCACAATGCCTTCTGATGTGCTGGAAGTGACCAAGAAATTCATGCGTGACCCAATTCGCATTCTTGTGAAGAAAGAGGAGTTGACGCTGGAGGGAATCAGGCAGTTCTACATTAATGTGGAGCGAGAGGTGAGATACATTGGGACCTCTGCTTCAGTTGAGAGTTCCAGTCCAATTCAGCCTCCAGAAAGCTGTTTGTTTCTGCATGGCTTTGTGCCCTACTGGATTTCAGCTCTCTGGTAGAGAGACCAGCTGCACTCCACTGTGGATTACAATGTCAGTGTTTTTATGCAACTAAAATGCAGTTGACAGGGTGAGCAAAATCGTGTAAGAGTGCCTCTTGGTGCTGGGGGTGTGAACTTAGAGTATGAGAGTATGGAGTTTGTCATGATCTTAACTTCCTATTTTTGTCTCAAGGAATGGAAGCTTGACACTTTGTGTGATCTGTATGAGACTCTCACCATCACACAGGCTGTTATATTCATCAACACCAGGAGAAAAGTGGATTGGCTGACTGAGAAAATGCTTGCACGAGATTTCACTGTTTCTGCTCTGGTAAGAATAATCAATTAATTGCACTTCAATTCATAAACGTTGTATTCCATTATTAAAATAGCCTGCCCCTGTTTGTAGCAATCTAATGACCAAGTCTGGGGGTGGTTGTTTTCCATTAGGTATTTTCTCTCCTATGCTGCCCTCTTCCTGCCAAAATCCCATCTTCCCCTGCCACTGCAGGAATTGCAAAATCTCTGCCTACACTCCCCTGCCCTCCCCCAACCTCTCTCCAAGGCAGAGAGGAGCCCCTCAAATCTAAACGTTTCATCTGCACTTCCCCACGTTTAGTGTACACATTGCTCCCGGTGTGGTCTCCTCTACACTGGGGAGACAGGACGCCTACTTGCAGAGTGCTTCGGAGAACATCTCCAGGACGCTTGTACCAACCAACCCCCACCATCCATGGCTGAATGTTTCAACTTGCCCTTCCCACTCGAAGGATATGTAATTCCTGGGTCTCCATCGCAACTCAACCATTTGAGTCCTGGAGGAAGAATGTCTCCTCTTACACCTCTGGACCCTCCAACCCCCTGGCATCACTGGATTTCACAAGTTTCCTTCTTTCCACTCTTACCTGTCCAGCTATTGCACTCAGCTACTCCCAGCCCCACTCCCCCTCCTTTATCTCTACCCCTTAGGCGCCCAGCCTCAGGGGCTTTTGCCTGAAACGTCAATTCTGCTCCTTGGATGCTGCTTGCCCTGTGCTTTTTCAGCACCCACACTCTAATCTCTAGCATTTGCAGTCCTCACTTTCACCTATTTTCTCTCCTTCCTGTTCCATGTATTATCAGGTTGTGGCTGCTTCTGTTGTGTTCAACTGATGGTCTGTGTCTCTTGCAGCACGGTGACATGGAACAGAAGGAGAGGGATCTCATCATGAGAGAGTTCCGGTCTGGGTCTAGCCGTGTGCTGATTACTACTGACTTGCTGGTGAGTTCAAGTAGATCAGAGTGGTAACAGCCTTGTACCACAGAAGGAGTACATGACTTGGTATTGTGGTGGTTTGCTGGAATTGTTTGAAGTAGAGCTCAGGGGAGCCTTGTGTGCCACATTCTTTGGATTTTGTAGATTTGGTGAAACATTTGCCTTGACTGCACAGTAGATTCTGGACTTGGCCCAAGATCACTAAATATACAGTCAACAGTGCTTTTTATAAAGCCTTGCCTAGAGCATTCAGTGAAGTGGGTCCTCTCCCTGTGCAGTGAATGCCCTTGCCTGTCTGGGTGGCTATGGTTGACATGCTTTGGATGCTGACTGCTGAACTGCTTAACTGTAACTGCTGAAATGGAAACCCAGCCTGGAGGAACCTAGCTGGTCTGGCAGTATCTGGAGAATGAAATGTTTGGCATTGGTTGGTTAAATCAAAAGAAATGTCCCATGTCTGTCTGTTGCCATCACTAATAGAGCGGCTGGTTTATTTTAGGCTCGTGGAATTGATGTGCAGCAGGTGTCCTTGGTTATCAACTATGATCTGCCTTCCAACCGTGAGAACTATATTCACAGGTAAGTGGTGAGCAGTGTGTTTTTATTTCACCACTGGCTGGTGCCTCTGCCTCTATGCAGGTAATCGTATCACCTTGCCCCTCGCTCTCTCTCACTTTGCCTCCTTGTGCTCCCTCTCTACCCTCGCAGAATTGGCCGTGGGGGCCGCTTTGGACGGAAAGGGGTTGCCATCAACCTGATCACTGAAGAGGACAGGCGAACACTTCGTGACATTGAGTCATTCTACAACACTACTGTGGATGAGATGCCAATGAATGTTGCTGATCTGATCTGATAGGTTTTCGGAGGCTGAGATTGAGGCTGTGAATGCTGACTGGCTTACTTGCAGTCAAGGTTTTCTTTTTAAACTCGGTGTTGAGTGTCGTCTGGATGCTCAGAACTGATCATATTGCGTACAACACTGTTGGTGATCAGCTTGCTTTTGGAAGAATTCCTCGTCCTTCCTCCTTGTAAGGTTCAGACTGGAAATGGAGGGGGGAGAGGAAATACTTATGGGGTCATTAAAGATTCTGGGTAAGTACTTTTTCAGGCCCAGTCTTCTCTTAGATGTAGTAGCATTAGATATTTTTCATCATGTAACCATGTATTTGCGGACCCGGAAGTATCACAGATGTTTGAAGTCTGCCAACTACGTAAAGCCAGCTTACTTCAGGATAATGTTTTGGGATTCGGAGTGGAGTGTGGGATATCATTCTTGAAATGTGTGCTAATCACGGACAGAGATCATGTACAAATCTTGCATTGTCTGTATAGTATTTATTAAATGCTGTTCAATAAATTTGTATTTGTTTACATGCATTGTCCTGGGAATCTTCAATGGTCTTAACTTTGCTTTGGAACAGGGATGACTTAACATGTATATGGAATTGTACCCTTGTTTTTCCAGAGTAGGAAAACCTATGGGGGTAGTGATGACCCTTCACTTCATGATGTCTGTGCAGAGAGCTGTTACTCTGCATGTTGATGGTGTGGGCTGTGTAATCTTGTTGCTCAGTATTTGTCAGATGAGTGTGCATAGTGCCTGTATAGGGCTTCCCACTTCATTCCTCATGGCCACAGTACAGTGAGTGGCTCTCCTATGTCTGTTCTCTTGTGCACCTGGATTTGGTTATTGCACTTTATAAAGTCATGTATTATTGAACATTAAACTTGGTATAAGAATCAGCACTGCTGTCTTCATATTCTTTCACTAATTGCTCCAACTCTGCTGCTGTTGTACTAAATGCAGAGCACGATAAAAGTTTTTGGATTTGTTTAAAATGGTCCCGAGGTCAATCAGCCAGCTTATACCAAAGATATACATTGTTACCGAGGAACAATCTCCAAGAGAGCTTTGTGTCAAGGAAGACCTATCAGTTTGGGCTTCATTACAACCTTGGGATGGAAACATGTAAACTCAAAAGCTTCCCTTTTTCTGTAGCTGATTTCAGACACCTCCCTGACCTTTAGGTGGTGCCATTTGCTTGTTTGGCTGCATGCCACAGATCAACACATTCAAGCCCCTTTTTTTAAGCAGCTATTTTTTTTTAAAAAGTGGACATGCTGTGATTTTTGTAACATCAGACTCCATATGCATTTCAGGTGTGTATGTGAGTGACTTGGGGGGCCCAAGGGGTGGGTGTGGGTCCAAAAGGCAGGCAGTTTTGAGGTAGGATGTTTAAGCTGTTGGAGGTTTGAGGTCAATCAGACAGTGTAAGATGGCTTAGTTATATTATCATACCATGAGCTTCTGTATAAGTCGTCCAATGTTCTGGTAACCTGAGTTTGAATCCCTCCATGAAAGATGGTGGAATTGAGAATGGTTTCACAACTGTTAATCAAGAATAGCCTCTGTTATCTGAACATCAATTATCCAAATCTTGGATTATCAGAACAATATCTCAAGTTCCTGTTTTTTTTAAACTAACACTAAGCAAGCCTCTTGGCCTGGTGGGAGCAGGATCAGAACCCTGTTCCTGTTATTGCTGCTATCTGAACAGAGTACTCCACACCCATTTTGTTTGGACAATGGAGGTTGTTCTGTACAGTGTCAGAAATAAGCATCTGGCCCACTAAACTCTTCAGGGAAGCGAAATAGCAGTTTGTCTGCTCTGGCTTAAATGTGATTCCAGACTTGCTGCAGTATGGTTGACTCTCTGCTGCTGTCTGACAGCCTGGCTAGTCACACCATTGCATTAACCACTCAAATATCAAAGGAATGAAACTAGGTAGACCACTGGGAAAGAAGAGCAGAAACAACATTGAGCCAAATGGCCTTCCTTCTGCTCCTGTCTTATGGTCTGAACCCTGTTGATCTGGCAAAGTATTCCTGAGTAACATTGTGGGGGTGTACCAAAATTGGGAGAGTTGTCAAGTAATAGCCTGATGAATGCATAGGTTGATGATGTCGGAGTGCCTATCCCACCCACAATCCTTGCCATCCCTGAATGCCCTGCCCCAATAATAGGGCAGACCCACCAGCATGTTATACAGTTGAGATAGTTGCCCTTGGGAGTCTGCAATATTGACCAGAATGCATGAAGTTTCATGGCTTCAGATTAAACATAGCCAAGGAAACAGGAATGCCATGTCCCATCCTCTCTTGGCTGGTGAATCATTACTTACCCATATGCAACAATTGGAGGAAGTTCTGAGGGTGTAGAATGATGTCATGTGGGCAATTTCACAAGTAGCTCAGCGGCACCCCTACCGCTCAACTGGTTGGGTCTGACAGATACATTTGTCCACAGCAGTATCAGTAGAAGTAACTGACTGTCTTTTGGAGATGAAATTCCACCTTTGCATTGAGAATGATCTCCAGTGTGTTGTGTGGCATTATCACCATGCTAAATGGGATGGACTTCAAATAGATCTAGTAACTTGACTAAGAGTCCACAAGGTGCTGTGGGTTATCAGCACAATCTGTGACCTCAGCCTGCCTTGGCCACCCCACTCATCCATTACTACCAAGCCATGGGTATTTGGTAGTTCAATGGAGAATGCAGAAGTAGCACCTGAAAATGAGTCAATCTGATGAAGCCACCAAACAACAGGACTAGTATGCTGAACAGCATACACAGCAAGAGCTAAGCAATCCCAAAAGTAACGGATCAAATCTAATCTCTGCAGTCAGTCATAGAGAAGCACAGCATAGAAACAAACCCTTAAGTCCAACTTGTATACGCTGACCACATACTCTGAATTAATTTGACCCATATCCCTCCAAACCCTTCCTATTCATATATCCATTCAAATGTACCAGCTTCCACCACTTTGTCTGGTAGCTCATTCCATACATGCATCACTACTGCCCCTTAGGTCCTTTATTAAATCTTGCCCCTCTCACTGTAAACCTTTGGACTCCCCCCCCCCCCAATCTGAGGAAGAAGCCTTGTTCATGCTCCTCATGATCTTTATGGTAAATTATACAGGGTCACCCCCTCAGCCCCCAATGCTTCAGGGAAAATAGCCCCAGCCATTCTGCCTCTCCCTATAGCTCCATCCCTGGCAAAATCCTTGTACATCTTTTTCCAAGTTCCACAACATACTTTGTAGTAGGGAAACCAGAATCTCATGCAGTATTCCAAAATTGCCTTATCAATATCCTGTTCAGCCGCAACATGACCTCCCAATTCCTATACTCAGTGCACTGACGAATAAAGGCAAGCATACCAAACACTTTCTTCACTGTCCTATTTACCTGTGCCTCCACTTTCAAGGAACTGTGTACCTGCCACATTTAGTCATGAAATGTAGTGGACAATTAAACAACTTATTGGAGGAGGAGGCTCTACAAATATCCCCATCCTCAATACTGGATCAGCCTGACACACCAGTGCAAAAGATAAACATGCAGCAATCTTCAGCCAGAAGTGTCAAATGGATAATCCATCTTGGCAGACTCCAGTGGTCCCCAGCATTGCAAACACCAGCCTTCAGCCAATTTGTTTCACTCCATGTGGTATCAATGAGGTGCTAGATTTTACAAAGGCTCCAGGCTCTGACAAAATTCCAGCAATAATACTGAAGACTTGTGCTCCAGAACCTGCTGCTGCCGTAGCCAAGCTGTTCCTGTTACGACATTGGCCTCCACCTGACAATGTGGAAAATTGCCCAGGTATGTCCTGTACACAAAAACGGGACAAATCCAACCCGGCCAATTACTGCCGCATCAGTTTACTCTCAATCATCAGTCATTACGGAAGTTGTCATCAACAGTGCTGTCAAGCAGCACATGCACAGTAATACCCTGTTCAGAGACATTATTACACATCTCTGGAGCAGGTGGGACTTGAACTTGGCCTCCCAGTCCAAGGCTAGGGATATTACCACTGTGCCATAAGACATCTTTAAGTTCCTCAATATAATGAACTGGGCCCATCAGCTTCAGCTATTTTATCAATGACCTCTACACCCTAAAGTTAGAAGTGAGGATGATTGCCAAAGATTGCACATTTCGTAATGCCTCCGATACTGAAGGAGTCCATGTTCAAATGCAGCAAGATTTGGACAATATCCAGGCTTGAACTGAGGTGACAAATAACGTTTACACCACACAAATGGCAGTCAATGGCCCTCTCCCAATAAGACACAACCTAACTATCATTCTTCAAGTTTCAATCGTGTTACCATAACCGAATCTGGAGTTAGCAACGTCCTTGGGTGTGGAAAATTATCCAGAAACTCGACTGGACATGTCACGTAAAAACAGTGACTACAAGAGCAGGTCAGAGACTAGGAACACTGTGGCAAGTAACTCACCTCCTGACTCCCCAAAACCTTTCCACTATCTGTAAGGCACAAGTCAGGACCGTGAGGGAATACTGCCCAATAGTCTGGATGAGCAGCTCCAACAATACTCAACAAGCTTGGCATCATCCAGGACAAGTCCATTTGATTGGAACCACATCCACAAACATTCACTCCCTCCAGCACTGGTGCTCAGCAGTGTATACCATCTGTAAGATAGCACTTGAGAATTCACCAAGGCTGCTCAGTACCTTCCAAACCCATGACCACATTTGCAAGAACAAAGGCAGCAAATACATGGGAACACCACCACTGCAAGTTCCCCACCCCATGCCACGCATCATCCTTACTTTGAAACATATCACTGTTCCTTCAGTGTCGCTGGGTCAAAATCCTGGAATTCCCTCTCTAAGGGCAGTGTGGGTCAATCTACAGCATACCAACTGCAGCAGTTCAATAAGGCAGCTCACCACCATCCAGCAGGGGCAACTAGGAATGGGCAGTAAATATTGGCCCAGCCAATGACGCCCACATCCCATGAGTGAATGTAAAAAAAGTTGCCAGTGTGAAGGAAGTATTGATCATCTGACAATTGTTATGAAGGTATAGAAGTGTACTGTACCTTTAAGAGAGTGAAGGACTTAGAGGGACACACAAGAGTGCTGGTGAAGTGACATTGTAACATTTGGTCCAGCAACTAGACTAGCTGGTTGTCTGGATACAAAAAACAAATTCGAATTTGGCAATCAGTTTAAAGTATATGCCAAAAATATAAACTCCAAACAATTGAGTGTATTGACAATATTAAAAGCCAATTAAACAATCCGATGCTTGTGGTATAAGACTGGGAAAAATGAACAGTTGAGGGGAGAACTGCCAAGTCACCAGCATGTACAGACTTCCCAAAACACAGCTCTCTTAAAGGTACCTTAACTATCGATGACCTATGAAACAGAAATCCTGAAGGAGAAGAAACTCTACAGAGGAAGATACGAAGGGAAGATTTGATAGCTGCCTGGCTTTGAAATTTGAATTTTGGTAAATCTTACCTGGAGGTTTATCGGACTAGGATTACAGAAGGGAAAGTAAAAGGTTGGAGGAAAGTGTTGTAAATAGTTGTTATTCTTTGTTATACTTGAAGACATAAAGTTGTCAATTTTTACTTTAAATAGTTCTTGGCCTCTTGAATTTTCACAGATGAATCTTTTCTGTGTTGCTGGTTTAAATTAAGCTGGAGGGTTTACCCATATCATAACAACGATGAAAAGATTTCTCTGACCTGATGGGTGACCAGCTCTCAGCCTGTTCACTCCCTTGCACTGTAAATGGCACAGTTGGCATGCTGATGCTTGCTTTGACCAGGAGAGACTTTCCACACTAATGTTTATGGGACAGGGTGCAAACGTTGGTGCAGAGCAACACGTAGCGGGACATTTTGAAGAAGGGCATTTGCCAGCAGTTGTCCAGGCAGCAGAACCTGACTACTTTCATCATTTGAGCAATTTAACATCAAAATGTAGACGAGGATAGGCTGTGAGGAAAGCTGAAGGGCTGCAAGAGGTTATAACTCGGAACGATGCTACCCCCTTCACTGTCGGTATTGAGGATGTGCCAGATTGTCAGACTGTCTGTACCAATTAACTGGATTATTCTCGTGTGTTCTTGTGGCTCAGTGGTTAGCACTGCTGCCTCACAGCACGAGGGACCCAGGTTCAATTCCAGCCTTGGGTGACTGCTAGTGTGGTGTTTGGATGTTCTCCCCGTATCTATGTGGGTTTCCTGCAGGTGCTCCGGTTTCTTCCCACAGACCAAAGATGGATTGACTGTGCGAAACTACCCGTAGAGTCTGAGGATGTGCAGGCTAAGTGGATTAGCCATGGGAAATGCAGTGTCATAGGGAGTGGGGTGGTGTTGGGATGCTCTTCATAGGGTCAGAATGGGCCTAATGGCCTACTTCCATTCTATGATAATGTGGTCTCATTTCCCACCCCAGCTCCAAACCTACCCTGTGGCCAGTTGAGAACGAAATTGGATTGTAAGTGATATGGGTGCTCCTCACAAACCTACTACTGCTAATGCAATTTAGCTTTTTGATTCTCTTCAACATCTCTGGGCTGATGAAATCGCTTTGTAAAAGCATTTGTGAACTGAGGGCTGGCAAATAGATAACCAAGGTAACTATGCCACAGAAATCTTGGGTCATGATAAGGCACTGTTCCCAGCTCTGAAGCTCACTGCAGCAGGATAGAATAGATTGCTGCCGGACTATCTGCATGTGAAGATTGGGTAGACATGGAACCAAAGACTGGGGCATTGAATTTGATTTGTTATTGCCACATGTACCAAGATACAGTGAAAAGTATTGTCTTGTGTGCTTACCAGACAAACCGTACCTTACACAAGAATAATAGAACAGAAGGCAGAATATAGTGTTCCAGCTACAGAGACGCTGCAGACAAAGACCAACTTTAATATCTGTGAGGTCCATTCCTGGACACTTACAAGTGAATGAGCTGAAAATGTGTTGCTGGAAAAGCGCAGCATCCAAGGAACAGGAAATTCGACGTTTCGGGCATAAGCCCTTCATCAGGAATGAGGAAAGTGTGTCCAGCAGGCTAAGATCAAAGGTAGGGAGGAGGGACTTGGGGGAGGGGCGATGGAGATGTGATAGGTGGAAGGAGGTCAAGGTGAGGGTGATAGGCCGGACTTATAAGTGAATGTCAGGTGACAGATGAATTCACTACTTAGAAACTGGCTGTTTTGAACAGATAAGGAACTGTTAACTGGAGAGCTGTTATTGATGCTCTGGTATGAAGTACATTCCTGAGTGAGATTGATTCAACATTTCCATGCTAAATTTGAAGAGTAGAACAGGAAATGGAAATTGGGGTCGATTATATGCCTACTGCCCCAATTACATTAAAGGCAGGTCGACATTCAGTCTCTGGAAGCATTGTCCAGCATTCATAGAGTCACACAGCACGGAAACAGCTTTAGTCCAACCAGTCCATGATAACCGTATCCCACTTGACTGCGCTTGGCCCATATCAGTCCAAATCTTACCTATTCATGTGGACTCAGACCCTTGGCTTCATCAGTGAGATAACCACTGAGAAACATAAAAACAGACGGTAAAAGATTCTATAGATATATAAAATGATAATAGTCATAGAAATGTTTAGCACGGAAACAGACCCTTAGGTCCAACTCGTCCATGTCAACCAGATATCCTCAATTCAACTAAAACCATTTGCCAGCATTTGGCCCATATCCCTCCAAACCCTTCCTATTCATATACCCATCCAGATGCCTTTTAAATGCTGTCATTGTACCAGCCTCCACCACTTCCTCTGGCAGCTCATTCCATACACATACCACCCTCTGTGTGAAAAAGTTGCCCCTTAGGTCCCTTTTAAATCTTTCCCCTCTCACTTTAAACTTATGCCCTGTAGTTCTGGACTCCCCCACCCCAGAGAAAAGTCCTTGTCTATTCACCCTATCCATGTCCCTCATGATTTTATAAACCTCTATAAGGAGAAAGTGAGGACTGCAGATGCTGGAGATCAGAGCTTAAAAATGTGTTGCTGGAAAAGCTCAGCAGGTCAGGCGGCATCAAAGGAACAGGAGAATCGACGTTTCGGGCATAAGCAACACATTCTTAAACCTCTGTAATGTCACCCCTCAGCCTCTGACGCTCCAGGGAAAACAGCCCCAGCCTGTTCAGCCTCTCCCTATAGCTCAAACCCTCCAACCCTGGCAACATCCTTGTAAACCCTTTCTGAACCCTTTCAAGTTTCACGACATCCTTCCTATAGGAGGGAGACCAGAATTGCAAGATAAACAAATATAAAAAAAGGGGCTTAGTTTGAAGCAGACTAAGCAGACATGATTATTGTATTACTTATCTTCCTGGAATGGTTCCCACAGATCTGAAAATGACAAATGTTAACCCACTACTTATAAAACAGAAACTATATCAACCTGCTAACAAATTCTCTATCCAGAGAAACAGATGACAGGAGGAATTTTCTCTCCCAGAGGGAGTAGAATTTGTGGAATTCCTTACTGCAGCAGGCTGTTGAGACTCAGTCATTAAGTATATTCAAGGTTGAGTAATAGTAATAGACATGTACAGCATGGAAACAGACCCTTCGGTCTTACTTGTCCATGCTGACAGTATTCTAAATTAATCTAGTCCATTTGGCAGCATATCCCTCTAAACCCTTCCTATTCATACACCCAGCCAGATGCCTTTTAAATGGCAATTGCTCTGGCAGCTTATTCCAAACATGCACACCCTTCAAAGTTTGTGAGAAGATTTGTAGCTCGGGTGCTCGTTGTTGTGGTTCTGTTCGCCGAGCTGGGAGTTTTTGTTGCAAACATTTCGTCTCCTTTCTAGGTGACATCTTCAGTGCTTGGGAGCCTCATGTGAGGTCATGCACACCCTCTGTGTGAAACAATTGCCCCTTAGGTCCCTTTTAAATCTTTCCCCTCTCTTAAACTTATGCCCTCTAGTTTTGGACTCTCCCACCCGGGGGAAAAAAGACCTTGGCTATTGACCCTATCCATGTCCCTCATGATTTTATAAGTCCGATGCTCCAATGAAAATAGCCCCAGCTTATTCAGCCCCTCCCTTTAGAACACACCCTGGCAACATCCTTGTAAATCTTTTCTGAACCCTTTCATGTTTCACAACACCATTCCTATATTGCACCCAATATTCCAAAAGCAGCCTAACCAATGTCCTGTACAGCCGCAACATGTCCTCCCAACTCCTGTACTCAGTACACTGACCAATAAAGTAAAACATACCAAACGCCACCTTCACTATCCTATCTACCTGCAATTTCCCTTTCAAGGAGCTGTGAACCTGCACTCCAAGGTCTCTTTGTTCAGCAACACTCCCTTGGATCTTATCATTTAGTATATAAGTCCTGCTAAGTTTTGCTTTTCCAAAATGCAACACTTTGCATTTATTGAAATTAAACTCCATCTGCCACTGTGGTGGAGAAAATGGAGAGAATCACCAGGAGACGCGGAGAGTTCTTCAAGGAGTAAGTTTTTTACTTGCAAACAAAAAACCGTGACACTCAGAAAGCAAATTCTTGAATGTCCCCGAACCTCAGGGTCCATGGCTCTTTATACCTTATTTTTATCATGTTTTTGTTACTTATCAGAATGCTTAACCATGTTAGTCAAAACTACCTCACTCCAGATATACAATCAACCAATA
Source organism: Hemiscyllium ocellatum (assembly GCF_020745735.1). Taxonomy (NCBI): domain Eukaryota; kingdom Metazoa; phylum Chordata; class Chondrichthyes; order Orectolobiformes; family Hemiscylliidae; genus Hemiscyllium; species Hemiscyllium ocellatum. The sequence goes on along the minus strand of NC_083444.1, from coordinate 2,600,418 downwards.
ATGTTAGTTCCCATTATCTGTCCACTTCTGCCACTATGGTTTTTCCTACATTCTACTTAATATTATTCTAATGTCACGATTAGATATTTTACTGCCTCCTCTGCCACAATGATCCTCCATCCCAGACTAACCTGTCATGGTTAGATATTTAGCAACCCCGTCTACCGCAATGGTCTCCTGTCCCAAGCTGACTCCACTAACTCCTGATTAGATATTTAATGACAAGGGTCTCAAGCAGGCTGACTCTACTAATTCTTACTTAAATATTTAATGTCATCTCCTAAATATTTATTGCCACGACCTGTCCCAACCTGCCATGATGATATTGAGTAGGCGAGGCTGACTTTACTAATTGTTATCTCAGCCTGCTATAGTAACCTTTCAGCTCCCGTCTGACTCTGCTCATTGGTGTAGGAGCATTCTTATCCCACCCTGCCACATTTTGACTCGTGTAGCATTCCATAGACCCCTTGTAACAGATCGCCAGTGGTGTTCATGCTTTAACCCTTCCCATGCTTTCTTTATTTTCCACACCACTCCTCAGGCCATTGGCCCATCTGATCAAGTTCCCCTTATAATCTGAGGTAACCTTCTTCACTGTCCACTACACCTCCAACTTTGGGATGGTCTGCAAATCTACATGTTTACAGAAACCAGTAAGTGTGGAATACATCCTGTTTTTACATAGCCTGGGAGCAGTTTCCAATCCAGAGACAACACTAGGAGTACCTAGCTTTTTTTTAAAAAGGTTGTTTAAGAAAGTAGGCATTGCTGACTAGACCAATATTTATTGCCCAGCCCAATTATGTTTAAGGAGGTGGAGACAGACATTTTTAATCAGGAATGGAATCCATGGATAGAACATAGAACATAGAAAAATACAGCGCAGTACAGGCCCTTCAGCCCTCGATGTTGCGCCGACCGAAGTCTACCTAACCTACACTAGCCCAATAACCTCCATATACTTATCCAATGCCCGCTTAAATGACCATAAAGAGGGAGAGTCCACCACTGCTACTGGCAGGGCATTCCATGAACTCTCAACCCGCTGAGTAAAGAATCTACCCCTAACATCTGTCCTATACCTACCACCCCTTAATTTAAAGCTGTGTCCCCTAGTAACAGCTGACTCCATTAGCGGAAAAAGGTTCTCACTGTCAACCCTATCTAAACCCCTAATCATCTTGTACACCTCTATCAAATCTCCCCGAAACCTTCTTTTCTCCAATGAGAACAGCCCCAAGTGCCTCAGCTTTTCCTCAGATAAAGGCAGGAAAGCGGAGTTGCGGATGATCAGATCAGTCATGGTGAAACAGACTCACTGGGCTGAATGGTATACATCTCCTATGTCAGGACAGGATGCAGAGCTGGGCTGAGAAATGGCAGATGGAGTTCAACCTGGATAAATACAAAGTGATGCGTTTTGGAAGGTCGAACCCGAATGCTGAATATAGGATTAAAGGCAGGATTCTTGGCAGTGTGGAGGAACAGAGGGATCTGGGCGTGCAAGTACATTCATCCCTCAAAGTTGTCATCCAAGTGGATAGGGTTGTTAAGAAAGCATATGGTGTTTTGACTTTCATTACCAGGGGATCGAGTTTAAGAGCAGTGAGGTTTGGATGCAGCTCTACAAGTCCCTGGTGAGACCACACTTGGAATATTGTGTCCAGTTCTGGTTGGTTTACCAGGATGCTGCCTGGACTGGAGGGCTTGTCTTATGAAGAAAGGTTGAATAAGCTCGGACTTTTCTCTCTGGAGAGAATAGGAAGAGAGGAGACCTGATCGAGGTGTACAAAATAATGAGTGGAATAGATAGAGTCAATAACCAGAGACATTTCCCCAGGGCAGGATTGACTGGTACGAGGAGTCATAGTTTGAAGATATTAGGAGGAAGGTATAAAAGAGACATCAGAGGAAGGTTCTTTACACAGAGAGTTGTGAATGCACGGAATGTGTTGCCAGCGGTGGTGGTGGAAGCAGAGTCACTGGGGACATTTAAGCGACTGCTGGACATGCACATGGACAGCAGTGAGTTGAGGGCTGCATAGGTTGTTACTATATTTTACATTAGGATTAAACCTCGGCACAGCATCGTGGGCCAGAGGGCCTGTTCTGTGCTGTACTTTTCTATGTTCTATGTATGTCTCATGATTTATTAAAAACTGTAATTAAGAATGTAGTAACAGGACACTTCGAAAATAAAGCTAAAATTTTGAAGGGCATAAGGTGAATGACAAGCATTTTCCCTAGGGTGGAAAAATGTGTTGCTGGAAAAGCGCAGCAGGTCAGGCAGCATCCAAGGAGCAGGAGAGTCGACATTTCAGGCATGAGCTCTTCATCAGGAATGGGGAGAGTGTGTCCAGCAGGCTAAGATAAAAGGTAGGGAGGAGGGACTTGGGGGAGGGGCGATGGAGATGTGATAGGTGGAAGGAGGTCAAGGTGAGGGTGATAGGCCGGAGTGGGGTGGGGGCGGAGAGGTCAGGAAGAAGATTGCAGGTTAGGAAGGTGGTGCTGAGTCCGAGGGTTGGGACTGAGACAAGGTGGGGGGAGGGGAAATGAGGAAGCTGGAGAAATCTGAGTTCATCCCTTGTGGTTGGAGGGTTCCCAGGCAGAAGATGAGGCGCCTTCTTGACCTGTAAGTCTTCTTCCCCCACTCCGGCCTATCACCCTCACCTTGGCCTCCTTCCACCTATCGCATTTTCAATGTCCCTCCCCCAAGTCCCTCCTCCCTACCTTTTATCTTAGGTGCACCCTCCTCATTCCTAAAGAAGGGCTCATGCCCGAAACGTCGATTCTCCTGTTCCTTGGATGCTGCCTGACCTGCTGCGCTTTTCCAGCAACACATTGGTCAGCTCTGATCTCCAGCATCTGCAGACCTCACTTTCTCCTAGCTGATTTTTCCCTCAGGTGGGGGAGTTCATGACAAGGATGCGTGTTTTTAAAGTGAGAGGAGAAAATTTACAAAAGGAAATGAGGGGCGACTTTTTCTTACGCGGAGAGTGGTTCATATGCAGAATGAACTGCCAGAGGAAGTGGTTGATGCAGATAAATTTACAACATTTAAAAGACATTTGGATAAGTCCATAAATTTGGAGGGATTGGCACTAGTTCAGGTTGGGAACATGGTCAGTGTGGATGAGCTGGACTGAAGGGTCTGATTCCATACTTTTTGACTCTAGAGAACAGAGCTGAAAATGTTTTGCTGGAAAAGCGCAGCAGGTCAGGCAGCATCCAAGGAACAGGAAATTCGACGTTTCGGGCATAAGCCCTGAAGAAGGGCTCATGCCCGAAACGTCAAATCTCCTGTTCCTTGGATGCTGCCCGACCTGCTGCGCTTTTCCAGCAACACATTTTCAGCTCTGTTCTCCAGCATCTGCAGTCCTCACTTTCTCCTCTAGAGAACAGAGTCAACTCGGATTATGAAAGGGAAATCCATGTTTGCCAAGGGGTTGGACGTTTTTAAGAATATAACTGGCAGAATCAATAGAGGGAATGCTATTCTTAGATTTTCAGAATATTTTAAATAAGGTCCCACACAAGAGTTGGTTTAAAAAAAAAGATTTCGAGCACAGGGGATTGGGGGAGTGTTTTGGCATGGATTGAGAACAGGTTAATGTGCAGAAAACAGAGGGTTGGAATAATGGGCCTTTTATTAATTGATTACTGGGTAATGCAAGGCTCAGTGCTTAGGATCACAGCTTTACACAGTCTATATTTAGGCTTTATTATCAAGTACAGGAGTACACTGAAAAGTGTTGCCACACACAGCGCCATCTTTGGTACAAAGTACCTAGTTACAACTTTAGGTACTAAAATAAATTAGGGACAAGAATAGAGAGATACAGAAAAACGTTATTTGGCAAACTGATCGTGAAATCCCAGTTATCCAGCTCCAGTGTGCTTGGTGTTTCACGGATTCTCCTGACCTGCATTTACATCAATGATTCCCATGTAAGGATTCATTGTAATATTTCCAAGCTGGCGGAAGACACAAAACCAAGTGGGAGTTGTGAGGATGATACAAAGGGATTTTATGAGGCGGAGAGTGTGGGCATGAATTTGGCAGCTGGAATACAAGGTGAGGATGGTTATCCAATTCGGGAACATCAGAAATACACTATTTATTAATCAGGGAGAGGCTGGCACGTATTAAACTTCAAAGGGTGTTCCACCTGGATTTCAAAACGTGAACAGAAAGCAATGAAGAAGGGGATGATATGTCAGTCTTTATTACAAGTGGGTTTGGTTACAGTAGCAGGGGTTCCTGCGCCCTATATAGAATCTCAGTGAAACAGCACTGGGAGTATTTTATATACCACTTGCCTCCTTAGTTGCCAAAGAAGGATTGCCAGTTAGCATGGATTGAGGAGACTGGGGCCTCTATTCATTGGGGTCTAGAGGAGTGACAGATGATTCACTCAAAACGTACAGTCTCTCTACAGAAACTGACAGGGTAGATGGAAGAATGGTGATTCCCCCATAGGGGGGAGTCCGGAACCAGGGGACACAATCTCAGAATAAGAGGTCCACCATTTCATCGAATCCCCACAGTATAGAAGCAGGCCATCCAGCCCATACCAACCCTCCAAGGAGCATCCCATCTTATCCCATCCCATCGCTACACATCGCTGGACACTATGGGGCAATTTAGTATGGCCAATCCACCCTGACCTGCACATCTTTGGACTGTGGGAAGAAACCAGAGCATCCAGAGAAAACCCACACAAACACGGGGAGAACGTGCAAACCCCACACAGTCACCTGAACCAGATCTGGTGTTGCGAGGCAGCTGCGTTAACCACTGAGCCGCCCTTGATGAGATAAGGAGGATTTACTGCTCTCGGTGCCATACCTTTGGAATTCACTCCCGGAGGCTCTGTCAGTCATCGATAATGTTCAGGACTGAGAATGATAAGCTTCTACAGATTAAAAACACCAAGGGATGTGGAGATAGTGCAGGGAAATGGTGTTGATGTGGCTAGACCGTGACCTTACTGAACGGTGGAGCAGGCTCAAAGGGGCTGAATGGCCTCCCACTGGCCCCATTGTGTTCTTATGCAACAGGAAAAGGCCATTCAGCCCCTCAAACCTGTTCTGCTTTTCACTGCAGGTGCAAAATTCCTTGAAAGTGGGGTTGCAGGTGGACAGGGTAGTGAAGGAGGAGTTTGGTACACTTGCCTTCATTGGTCAGTGCATCGAGTGTAGGAGTAAGGAGGTTAAGCTGTGGCTGTAGCATCGGTAAGGCCACTTATGGAATACTGCGTTCAATTCTGGTCTCCCTGTTATCGGAAAGATGTTAAACTTGAAGCAGCTCAGAAAAGATTGACAAGAATGTTGGAGGGTTTGAGGTTTGGGGAGAGGCTGGGGCTGTTTTCCCTGGAGTGTCAGAGGCTGAGGGGTGACCTTATAGAGATTTATATAAGGAGTACAGATAAGATAGCTGAAAATGTGTTGCTGGTTAAAGCACAGCAGGTTAGGCAGCATCCAAGGAATAGGAAATTCGACGTTTCGGGCATAAGCCCTTCACTCCTCATTCCTGATGAAGGGCTTATGCCCGAAACGTCGAATTTCCTGTTCCTTGGATGCTGCCTAACCTGCTGTGCTTTAACCAGCAACACATTTTCAGCTGTGATCTTCAGCATCTGCAGACCTCATTTTTTACCCGTACAGATAAGATAAACAGCCACAGTCTTTACAAGGGATTTACATGTTTTTGGAAAAGCAAGGACTCATTAGGGATAGTCAACATGGCTTTATGGAGGGAAATTACATCTCACTAACATGATTGAATTTTTTGAAGAGGATTGATGAGGACAGATTGATGGATGTGATCTACCTGGACTTCAGTAAGGTGTTCGATAAGGTTCCTCACAGTAGACTGGTTAGCAAAGCTATATCACATGGAATACAGGGAGAACTAGCCATTTGGATACAGAACTGGGCGGCACAGTATCACAGTGGTTAGCACTGCTGCCTCACAGCGCCAGAGACCCAGGTTCAATTCCCGCCTCAGGCGACTGTCTTGTGTGGAGTTTGCACATTCTCCCTGTGTCTGTGTGGGTTTCCTCCGGGTGCTCCGGTTTCCTCCCACAGTCCAAAGATGTGCAGGTCAGGTGAATTGGCCATGTCCAATTGCCCGCAGTGTTAGGTAAGGGGTAAATGTAGGGGTATGGGTGGGTTGCGTTTCGGCGGGTCGGTGTGGACTTGTTGGGCCGAAGGGCCTGTTTCCACACTGTAGGTAATCTCATCCAGTCAGAACTGGCCCGGTCTGTTTCTGTGCTGTACATCTCTGATCTGAGTCAGCACATCATGACTGGGTCACAAGAAGGAACTGTGTTGTCATCAACTTTCACTGTTAGCTTGCCTTAGAAGCAGAATGGAGAAGTTCTGTGGCTCCTTCAGCACCAGAAATCTTGTCTCTCCACCCCCAACCCCATGTCCCTTACCCCATCCCTCCCACTGTCAGTGCTGAGTGAACATTCCTGGCCATGCTTGCTGAGGTGCTGTACTCTCCATCAGCGTCCGGGCAGCCAAGAGACCGGTTGACCACAAAGTAACCTCCTGATGCAAGTCAGCAACTGGAAACATAGAAAAATATATTTGTTCAGATCGCATAAAGACAAGGAGGCATGCATAAACCACTGAGATAGAGCTGGAGAGAAACACACCATCCAGTACACACTAGCTCCCACACCCGCAAACACCCCCTCCCTCCCTTACCCACCCCCCCTCAGTAACAGCAGTGTGTACCACCCCCTCCCTCCCTTACCCACCCCCCCTCAGTAACAGCAGTGTGTACCATCCCCTCCCTCCCTTACCCACCCTCCCTCAGTAACAGCAGTGTGTACCATCCCCTCCCTCCCTTACCCACCCCCCCCTCAGTAACAGCAGTGTGTACCATCCCCTCCCTCCCTTACCCACCCTCCCTCAGTAACAGCAGTGTGTACCATCCCCTCCCTCCCTTACCCACCCCCCCTCAGTAACAGCAGTGTGTACCATCCCCTCCCTCCCTCACCCACCCCCCCCTCAGTAACAGCAGTGTGTACCATCCCCTCCCTCCCTTACCCACCCCCCCTCAGTAACAGCAGTGTGTACCATCTACAAGATGTCCTGCAGAAACTTACCAAAGACCCTCAGGCAGCACCTTCCAAACCCACGGCCACTTCCATCCAGAAGGACAAGGGGCAGCAGGTACAGGGGAACCCCACCCCCTGCAAGTTCCCCTCCGAGCCCCTCCCCATCCTGACTTGGTATTGCTGTTCCCCGAGTGTGGCTGGGTCAGGATCCTGGGATGCCCTCCCTCAGGGACACTGGGGGAGGTCTCCCCCTCTAGCTGAGTGCCCACCCTGCCCGTTTTCCACCTTCCCAACCCAGAGTGACTCACCCTCCGGCAGGGAAAACGAAACTGATGTGAAAGCTCTCTCTCTCTCTCTCCAGTGCGATTGGCTTGCAAAGTTAGAAACTTTCATTTCCTGCTGTCGACATCAGCGAAGGGGGCAGGGTGCAAAAAGTAGAAAAGTTTTCACCTGGGTCTGTACCCAGTGAGTCTCTGTCTCTGTCCAGGCCAGAACTTTAAAGGCAGCAGCAGCTCCTCTGGACAATGCATCCCTCTTCATTCCTATTGTGGCTGCTTCTAGGCAGCACCTCAGCGGGTGAGTTCACAAACTAATGGGTTCTTAGGAAAGCAAAGAGGTTAGACCACGTTCTGCTGCAGAGAGTGAACCGCTGGGACTTTAGGGCAACTTTTTGCAAAGTTGTGAACACAGCTAGGAGGAAGTGGGTTCGGATTTTCCAATCACTGGGTATTCTTACTGATTTAACTCGTTTAAAACAAAAAGTGTTTTTTTTTTGGTTTAGGATTTAAATAGATCTTGCTCGAGGCCCTGTTTTAAAGTCAGAAATCGCTTTCGCGCAAACCTTACTGGGCCTCAGACGACCATTCGGCCCGTCGTGTCGCTAGTTTCCCACCATCCCCATTTCCTTGTACGCTGCTGCCACTCAAATCACTTGTCGGCATCAAAACCTAAATATTAAAAAAAACACCCAAAAAACTGCGGGTGCCGGGTATCAGAAACTGCTGGAAAAGCTCAGCAAGTCTGGCAGCAGAGAAAGCAGGTCCAGTTCCCCTTCCTCAGAATATTGTTCTCATTTCGTGCACTGTCTCTCTCTCCATAGACACCGCCCAGAATCTTTGGTTAGTTAGCCTTCCTCAGGCGTGCTGTGATAGAGAGGGATAAGACACAGTATTCATCAACAAAACGTTAACAACTTTAAAACAAGCTGCCCCTGTTAAATCCTGTAATCAGTTAGGAGGGGGACTGCTGGTTAGACTGGAAAGGAATCGGATTTTACATTTTAATCAGCAGTCTATCTCCCAACTGATTAAAGGATTCAACAAGCGCAGCTAGTTTTATAGTTGTGCCTGATACCTCTCTATTACACCAGGTCTGAGCTCTGAAAACTAGTCCTTCCAAATAACCCTGTTGGACTGTAACCTGACATCATATGTTTTTTGCCTTTCCCTCTGAGCTACTTTCCCTTGTTCTGTGCTTTCACTCTCTCTTTTGCTGCTCTCTGTTCCTCTCTCTCTCTCAGTCTACTTCATCTCTGTTTCTCTCTCCCATCAGTCTCTACTATCCTCATTAGAAACCAGGAGTTGACCCTTTAAGCCATTTCCACATTCAATCAGGCCACGGGTGTTCCTCTCTTCTTTAATGCCACATTCCCACTTTCCCCCCACTGGAAACAGACCCAGGTCGGCCTTGAGTATTTCCAGTGACCCAGCCCCCACAACGTTCTGTGGCAGACAGTTCCACTGGGACACCACCCTCTGAGTTAAAAAATCCTTCTCTCAGTCTGAGAAGGCCCATCCTTATATCTGAGACTGTGTCCCCTGGTTCTAGCCTCCCTCACCCGGGGGAAACATCCTCCCTGTATCTAGTCTGTCCAACCCTGTTAGAATTTATACATTTCAGGGATCTTCCTGTCTTCCCTCTACACTTGAGTGAATCCAGGCTCTCGGAATACGACAGTCCTGCCATCCCTGATATCACCTGAGTGAAGCTCTGCTGTACGCTTGGTGTGGTAGGTATACCCTCTCCAACACTACACACATCATCCCTGGGGTGGTCTCTCCAAGGTCCTGGATAACTTCAAGAAAACAGTCCTCCCACTGAACCCCAATTGTTTTCCAATCAAGGTCAGTATTCCATTGGCTTTCCCAGTGGCTTACTGCTGCTGCTTGTCTCCTTCCATTGGCTGGTGTACAAGGAGCCCCAGATCCCTCTGTCGATCCCTCTGTAGATCCGCACTCGCCAGTCGATCACCTGGTAAATGAGATGCCACCTTTCTGGTTTTCACACCCAACTGTACCCCTTCACACTTTGCCGCATTGGGCTGCGTCTGCCCGGGGTTTACCCACTCGCTCACTCAGTCTGTTGGGAATCACTCTGAAGCTTCGTTGCCCCTTCCTCACCACTCTCGCTCCCCCCCGCCTGGGTTTTGGAATGTTGCATTCAGTTCCCACATCCTGGTCATTTCTACATACTGGGAAGAGGTGAGGACCAAGTACTGATGCCTGCGGGACTCCACTAGTCACTGTCTGCAACTGGGGCATTGGGGAGGAACCCGTTTATTCCCACTCTCTGCTTCCTGTCTGTGAACCAATTCTCAAACCATTGCCAATCTATTACCATCTTCACCGCTAACCTTCACAGAATCCAAACACCCCACACACCCGACTGGCCCCCCTGGGTTGAGTCCACCTGTTTCAGCTTCTGATTGTTAAGCCCAGGATGCCTTTCTTGAATCCACACTGTTATTGTGCAATGCTTTTCAAATGTTCTCTTGTCTTTTATAGTAGATTCCAGTCCTTTCCTCCACAGCTGCTGCTTGGCTAACTGCTCAGGCAGGCTCTGTCTACTCTCCCTCTGTCCAAGCTGCTCCGGGGTGAGGGAGGGGTTGGCGCAGAGAGGACGGGAAGATGACCACCAATTCATCCGATACATTCAGGGCCATTTCCTTTAGGATTCCAGGATGTAGATTCTTGGGCATTGGTGGGGAGTTGTCAGCCTTTAACCCCATTATTTCCCCATCATCCTGATTTCCTACAATTCCTCCCTCTCACTTGACTCCTAACATTTCAGAAAGGGCTGTTTGTACCTCCTTTTGTAAAGACAGGACCTGTCTCTCTTTAACACTACTCTCTCACACACTCTCCCCCTCTGCTCTCCCCCTCACACACACTCCCCCTCTGCTCTCTCCCTCTCACACACTCTCCCCCTCTGCTCTCTCCCTCTCACACACTCTCCCCCTCTGCTCCCTCCCTCTCACAAACTCTCCCCCTCTGCTCCCTCCCTCTCACACACTCTCCCCCTCTGCTCTCTCCCTCTCACACACTCTCCCCCTCTGCTCCCTCCCTCTCACACACTCTCCCCCTCTGCTCCCTCCCTCTCACACACTCTCCCCCTCTGCTCTCTCCCTCTCACACACTCTCCCCCTCTGCTCCCTCCCTCTCACACACTCTTCCCCCTCTGCTCCCTCCCTCTCACACACTCTCCCCCCTCTGCTCCCTCCCTCTCACACACTCTCCCCCTCGGTCACTCTCACACACTCTCCCCCCTCTGCTCCCTCCCTCTCACACACTCTTCCCCCTCTGCTCCCTCCCTCTCACACACTCTCCCCCTCTGCTCTCTCCCTCTCACACACTCTTCCCCCTCTGCTCCCTCCCTCTCACACACTCTCCCCCTCTGCTCTCTCCCTCTCACACACTCTTCCCCCTCTGCTCCCTCCCTCTCACACACTCTTCCCCCTCTGCTCCCTCCCTCTCACACACTCTTCCCCCTCTGCTCCCTCCCTCTCACACACTCTCCCCCTCTGCTCCCTCCCTCTCACACACTCTTCCCCCTCTGCTCCCTCCCTCTCTCACACTCTCCCCCTCTGCTCTCTCCCTCTCACACACTCTTCCCCCTCTGCTCTCTCCCTCTCACACACTCTTCCCCCTCTGCTCTGTCTCTTGCTCACCGTCTCTCTCTCTCTCTCTCTCTCTCTCTCTCTCTCTCTCTCTCGGTCTGTCTGTCTGTCTCTCTCTGTCTCTCTCTCTGCTCCCACCTGTCCCTGAACATTCAGGTTTAGCCTGGTGGAGGGTTAAAGGACACAGAGAAGCAGGATAGCTAAGTGGGAGTGGGAATGATTTGCCGTTGCGGATGACACTCTGATTGTTCGGTTGCACTTTCTTTGCAATGTGTGACACTGAAGCACCATGTGATCGTTTGGTCACAAACTTTCCTTCTGCAATAACCACCACAAGTCAACAGACTGCAAATTAATAAGTGTTGCAACGGTCAGATCTCTGCCCTGCATTAACCCTCTCCCTCCCTCCCTCCCTCCCTCCCCTACACACTCCCCCTCTCCCTCCCTCCCTCCCTCCCTCCCCTACTCACTCCCCCTCTCTCTCTCTCTAGCTCCAAGGAATTAAGACTCTCATCAGCTATCCACTCTCCTTATAAACATCACCTCATCAAAAACACTTGCCCCCCACCCTCCGCTCCTGCCCCTCTCTATCTCTGTCACCCCCCCCAACCCCTACACCCCTCCCTATCTCTGTAACCCCCTCCAACCCCTACACCCCTCCCTATCTCTGTAACCCCCTCCAGCCCCTACACCCCCTCCCTATCTCTGTAACCCCCTCCAGCCCCTACGCCCCCTTCCTATCACTGTGACCCCCTCCAGCCCCTACACCCCCTCCCTATCTCTGTAACCCCCTCCAGCCCCTACACCCCCTCCCTATCTCTGTAACCCCCTCCAGCCCCTACACCCCTCCCTATCTCTGTGACCCCCTCCAGCCCCTACACCCCCTCCCTATCTCTGTAACCCCCTCCAGCCCCTCCACCCCCTCCCTATCTCTGTAACCCCCTCCAGCCCCTACACCCCCTCCCTATCTCTGTAACCCCTTCCAGCCCCTACACCCCCTCCCTATCTCTGTAACCCCCTCCAGCCCCTACACCCCCTCCCTATCTCTGTAGCCCCCACCAATTCCAGCCCCTTGACCATCCTCCAGTTCCCAGCGCTCCCCCATTGGGGGCAGTGCCTGCAGCTGCCTGAGCCCTGAGCTCAGGACCCCCCCCCTCCCTGTATCTCTCTGTCTGCTCCTTTCAGACCTTCCTTAAAACTGACATCTTTGTCTGAGCCCTGACCCTGACACATCCTCATGTACCAGGATTCCTGAAGAAGGGCTCATGCCCGAAACGTCGACTCTCCTGCCCCTTGGATGCTGCCTGACCTGCTGCGCTTTTCCAGCGACACATGTTTCAGCCCCACATCCTCCTGTTTGATTACAATTACAGCAAAATACCTGAGGAATCTTAAAAGGGGCTGGAAGCTATATCAATGCAGGCGTCCCAATTGATTATCCCAATTCCCTCCCAAACCACTGTCAATCGGGATTAATCTGTAAACTCCTGAATTGGCCCCAGCGTCAGGTCTCTGCTCCAACCATGATGAGGCGATGGACACCATCAGGAGCTAGACTCTGACACACCCTACACCTCAACACCAATCCCTCTCAAAGTGAAAACGATGACCTACACCCGGGATGGGACTTGAAAATTTGCATTACAAAATCAAATCAGTGCTAGATACAGAGTAAAGCTCCCTCTACACTGTCCCCCCCATCAAACAGGCCCAGGGACAGGGACAGCACAGGGTTAGATACAGAGTACAGCTCCCTCTACACTGTCCCCCCATCAAACACTCCCAGGGACAGGGACAGCACAGGGTTAGATACAGAGTAAAGCTCCCTCTACACTGTCCCCCCATCAAACACTCCCAGGGACAGGGACAGCACAGGGTTAGATACAGAGTAAAGCTCCCTCTACACTGTCCCCCCATCAAACACTCCCAGGACAGGGACAGCACGGGGTTAGATACAGAGTAAAGCTCCCTCTACACTGTCTCCCCATCAAACACTCCCAGGGACAGGGACAGCATGGGGTGAGATACAGGGTAAAGCTCCCTCCACACTGTCCCCCATCAAACACTCCCAGGGACAGGGACAGCACAGGGTTAGATACAGAGTAAAGCTCCCTTTACTACTGTCCCCCATCAAACACTCCCAGGGACAGGGACAGCACAGGGTTAGATAAAGGGTAAAGCTCCCTCTACACTGTCCCCATCAAACACTCCCAGGGACAGGGACAGCACGGGGTTAGATACAGAGTAAAGCTCCCTCTACACTGTCCCCCATCAAACCCTCCCAGGGACAGGGACAGCCCGGGGTTAGATACAGAGTAAAGCTCCCTTTACTACTGTCCCCCATCAAACACTCCCAGGGACAGGGACAGCACAGGGTTAGATAAAGGGTAAAGCTCCCTCTACACTGTCCCCATCAAACACTCCCAGGGACAGGGACAGCACGGGGTTAGATACAGAGTAAAGCTCCCTCTACACTGTCCCCCATCAAACACTCCCAGGGACAGCATGGGGTGAGATACAGGGTAAAGCTCCCTCCACACTGTCCCCCATCAAACACTCCCAGGGACAGGGACAGCACGGGGTTAGATACAGAGTAAAGCTCCCTTTACTACTGTCCCCCATCAAACACTCCCAGGGACAGGGACAGCACAGGGTTAGATAAAGGGTAAAGCTCCCTCTACACTGTCCCCATCAAACACTCCCAGGGACAGGGACAGCACGGGGTTAGATACAGAGTAAAGCTCCCTCTACACTGTCTCCCCATCAAACACTCCCAGGGACAGGGACAGCATGGGGTGAGATACAGGGTAAAGCTCCCTCCACACTGTCCCCCATCAAACACTCCCAGGGACAGGGACAGCACAGGGTTAGATACAGAGTAAAGCTCCCTTTACTACTGTCCCCCATCAAACACTCCCAGGGACAGGGACAGCACAGGGTTAGATAAAGGGTAAAGCTCCCTCTACACTGTCCCCATCAAACACTCCCAGGGACAGGGACAGCACGGGGTTAGATACAGAGTAAAGCTCCCTCTACACTGTCCCCCATCAAACACTCCCAGGGACAGCATGGGGTGAGATACAGGGTAAAGCTCCCTCCACACTGTCCCCCATCAAACACTCCCAGGGACAGGGACAGCACGGGGTTAGATACAGAGTAAAGCTCCCTTTACTACTGTCCCCCATCAAACACTCCCAGGGACAGGGACAGCACAGGGTTAGATAAAGGGTAAAGCTCCCTCTACACTGTCCCCATCAAACACTCCCAGGGACAGGGACAGCACGGGGTTAGATACAGAGTAAAGCTCCCTCTACACTGTCTCCCCATCAAACACTCCCAGGGACAGGGACAGCATGGGGTGAGATACAGGGTAAAGCTCCCTCCACACTGTCCCCCATCAAACACTCCCAGGGACAGGGACAGCACAGGGTTAGATACAGAGTAAAGCTCCCTTTACTACTGTCCCCCATCAAACACTCCCAGGGACAGGGACAGCACAGGGTTAGATAAAGGGTAAAGCTTCCTCTACACTGTCCCCATCAAACACTCCCAGGGACAGGGACAGCACGGGGTTAGATACAGAGTAAAGCTCCCTCTACACTGTCCCCCATCAAACCCTCCCAGGGACAGGGACAGCCCGGGGTTAGATACAGAGTAAAGCTCCCTTTACTACTGTCCCCCATCAAACACTCCCAGGGACAGGGACAGCACAGGGTTAGATAAAGGGTAAAGCTCCCTCTACACTGTCCCCATCAAACACTCCCAGGGACAGGGACAGCACGGGGTTAGATACAGAGTAAAGCTCCCTCTACACTGTCCCCCATCAAACACTCCCAGGGACAGCATGGGGTGAGATACAGGGTAAAGCTCCCTCCACACTGTCCCCCATCAAACACTCCCAGGGACAGGGACAGCACGGGGTTAGATACAGAGTAAAGCTACCTCTACACTGTTCCCATCAAACACTCCCAGGGACAGGGACAGCACAGGGTTAGATAAAGGGTAAAGCTCCCTCCACACTGTCCTGGCCTCTGTAGCCTGACCGTTCTCCCCTTCGGCCCGTCGACATCGTCTCCCTCTCCTGTACGAAGCTGCTCAGTGGGATCAGATTCTTCCACGGTGTGGTGGGATTGGCCTTGGTGGCAGCTGCCCAGGCCCATCATGTAGCTAAGGACATCCATGATGCCAATGAGCTTGTTCCTCACACTGTGTTATCCCACTGTGGTCCAGATGGTCATTGCTGGTGCAGGACGTTGGAGATTATTGAACTAATTGTTGGATTTTTCTCTCACAGTGAACGGGAACGCAAAGTGCAATGGCTCCAACTGTCCAAGACCAGCCACTCTCTTACCTCCAACCATCGTCAGTGCAAAGAGACCAGCTACTCTTGTCCCACCAACTGCAATTGGCCCAGTGACTACCACCAATCACACCACCCACCCTCCGGCCAATCACACCACCCACCCTCCGGCCAATCACACCACCCACGCTCCGACCAATCACACCACCCACTCTCCGGCCAATCACACCACCCACGCTCCGGCCAATCACACCACCCACGCTCCGGCCAATCACACCACCCACCCTCCGGCCAATCACACCACCCACCCTCCGGCCAATCACACCACCCACCCTCCGGCCAATCACACCACCCACTCTCCGGCCAATCACACCACCCACGCTCCGGCCAATCACACCACCCACGCTCCGGCCAATCACACCACCCACGCTCCGGCCAATCACACCACCCACGCTCCGGCCAATCACACCACCCACGCTCCGGCCAATCACACCACCCGAGCTGTGTTACCCACGAGTGTGAGTCCGAGTCCGTCCCCAGAGCGAGCCATTGGAAGGTACAATGTGACCAACAACAAAACAGTCTGTGCGATGGCCAAGTTAGGGATACAATTCCGGATCCAATATCAAACTGCTAAGAAACACGCGGTGAGTCAAAGGGGCCTCTGCCTCTTAATCCGAGAGACTGGAATAAAGTCAGAGGCGAGCGCATGTCCGTCAGGAATATCGTAAAGCTAACCCTACACTTTTAAACTAATAGTAAAGCTCCTTCTACGCTTTTCAGATGACAAGAAGATGGGTGTAGACCAAAGTGTGCAGAGGACACTGAAGGTCTGTGGAGGGATGTAGACAGGTTCAGTGAGTGGTCAAATATTGGTAAATGAGAGCTCATCCATTTGTTAGGAATAACAGCAAAATGGACAATTATTTAAACAGAGCGAGATTGCAGCGTGCTGCTGTGCAGAGGGATCTGGGTGTCCTTGTGCAGGAATCACAGGGAGTTGGTTTGCAGATGCAGCAGGTAATTAATGCGGCAAATAGATAAATATGGTTGTTCCTTGCTGGAGGGATGGGGTTTAAGAACAGGGAGGGTATACTGCAGCTGTACAGGGAGCCTGGAATACTGGGTACCGTTCTGGTCTCCTTACTTGTGAAAGGATGTCCTGGCATTGGAGGGGGGGCAGGGGGGGTTCACTCGGTTGATTCCGGGGTTGAGGGGGTTGCCTTATGAGGAGAGACTGAGTAGACTGGGACTGTACATATTGGGGTTCTGAGGAATGAGGGGGGATTCTATAGAAACATCTAAACTGACAAAGGGAATAGACGAGATAGAAGCAGGGAGGCTGTTTACGCTGGGGGTCGGGGGGGAGGTGAATCTAGAACAAGGGGCATAACCTCACAATACAGAGGGGGCAGATTTTGGATGAGCTGAGGAGGAACCTCTTCCCCGAGAGGGTTGTGAATCTGTGGAATTCCCTGCCCAGGGAAGGCGACCTCGTTTAACCTTGCTCGATGTTTGTGTAGTACATGAGTGAAGGGTTATGGTGAGCGGGTGGGTCAGTGGAGCTGAGTCCATGATCTTATTGAATGATGGAGTGGGGTCGGGTGGTTGACACCTCCACCTGGGTCTGATTCACCTCAACGCTCTTAAACTGAAAGGAAGCTGCTACTCAATGTCACATGTTGCTGTCCCCACCAGGACAGGGACAGCATGGGGTTAGATACAGGGTAAAGCTCCCTCTGCACTGTCCCCATCAAACACTCCCAGGACAGGGACAGCATGGGGTTAGATACAGGGTAAAGCTCTCTCTACACAGTCCCCCCATCAAACACACCCAGGGACAGGGACAGCGCAGGGTTAGATACAGAGTAAAGCTCCCTCTACACTGTCCCCCATCAAACACACCCAGGGACAGGGACAGCAGGGGGTTACATACAGAGTAAAGCTCTCTCTACACAGTCCCCCCATCAAACACACCCAGGGACAGGGACAGCATGGGGTTAGATACAGGGTAAAGCTCTCCACCGTCTTGCCTATGGTGAACTGTTTAAGATCGGATTAGTTGAATTCAAACACGAATTTGTCTCTGACGGGGTGTTTAAGTCCGATCCGGTGTGTTTGACAGCAGGGATTTCAAAGGTTAATGCCCATGCCCTCCCCCAGCCAGCTGCGAGGGTGGTTACAAAGTGACTAAGCTGGCAGCAGTAAGTTTGACTGGATTCTGTTTGTTATTGACAGGCCTGGGGAGTGTTCTTTATTGAGCCCAACCGGACGGAGGCTGCTGGGAAATGCAGCATCGGGTCAGTCATCATGAACCTCACTTTCCCAGAAGGATTCCTGACTTTCACTTTCAAGAAGGTGAGTAATTAAAAAGCCGAGATCCTAAATATCCAAAACCCTAACCCAGGGCTCACTGGGACAGTGATCAGGAATCCCCCCTAACCCAGGGCTCACTGGGACAGTGATCAGGAACCCTCCCTAACCCAGGGCTCACTGGGACAGTGATCAGGAATCCTCCCTAACCCAGGGCTCACTGGGACAGTGATCAGGAATCCCCCCTAACCCAGGGCTCACTGGGACAGTGATCAGGAACCCTCCCTAACCCACGGCTCACTGGGACAGTGATCAGGAATCCCCCCTAACCCAGGGCTCACTGGGACAGTGATCAGGAACCCTCCCTAACCCAGGGCTCACTGGGACAGTGATCAGGAATCCCCCTAACCCAGGGCTCACTGGGACAGTGATCAGGAACCCTCCCTAACCCAGGGCTCACTGGGACAGTGATCAGGAACCCTCCCTAACCCACGGCTCACTGGGACAGTGATCAGGAATCCCCCCTAACCCAGGGCTCACTGGGACAGTGATCAGGAACCCTCCCTAACCCAGGGCTCACTGGGACAGTGATCAGGAATCCCCCTAACCCAGGGCTCACTGGGACAGTGATCAGGAACCCTCCCTAACCCAGGGCTCACTGGGACAGTGATCAGGAATCCTCCCTAACCCAGGGCTCACTGTGACAGTGATCAGGAATCCTCCCTAACCCTGGGCTCACTGGGACAGTGATCAGGAATCCCCCCTAACCCAGGGCTCACTGGGACAGTGATCAGGAATCCTCCCTAACACAGGCCTCACTGGGACAGTGATCAGGAATCCTCCCCAACCCAGGGCTCACTGGGACAGTGATCAGGAATCCCCCCTAACCCAGGGCTCACTGGGACAGTGATCAGGAACCCTCCCTAACCCAGGGCTCACTGTGACAGTGATCAGGAATCCTCCCTAACCCAGGGCTCACTGTGACAGTGATCAGGAATCCTCCCTAACCCTGGGCTCACTGGGACAGTGATCAGGAATCCCCCCTAACCCAGGGCTCACTGGGACAGTGATCAGGAATCCCCCCTAACCCAGGGCTCACTGGGACAGTGATCAGGAACCCTCCCTAACCCAGGGCTCACTGGGACAGTGATCAGGAATCCCCCCTAACCCAGGGCTCACTGGGACAGTGATCAGGAACCCTCCCTAACCCAGGGCTCACTGTGACAGTGATCAGGAATCCTCCCTAACCCTGGGCTCACTGGGACAGTGATCAGGAATCCTCCCTAACCCAGGGCTCACTGGGACAGTGATCAGGAATCCCCCCTAACCCAGGGCTCACTGGGACAGTGATCAGGAATCCCCCCCTAACCCAGGGCTCACTGTAAGATACCCAGTTGTACTAATTCCTTTAAAATCTCAACAATGAAATCAAACCGAATGGACCCCCCGGCATTAACCTCGGCACCAGGAAAGACACGGCAGAAGCAGCGATGTTAACGCCACAAAGTCCCCCACCTAATGTCTGGGGGCTAATGTCAAAGTTGGGAATGCTGTCTCCCAGACTAGTCAAGCAACAGCCTGACATAATTGTAGACACGGTCTCAATCCTTCCACATCCCAGCATCACCATCCCTGGGGATGTTCTGTCCCGAGAGGACACAACCAGGAAAGGTGGCACCTCACTGGGATAGAGGAGAGAGGGTGATGTTCTCGCAGTCCTCCTCATTGACTGTGCATCCCATAAAGTCTCGTGGCTTCAGGTTAAACATGGACAAGGAAATCTCCTGCTGATTACCATGTCCCGTCCTCCCTCGGCTCCCGGACCCCCTATCCTCCATGTTGAACAACGTTTGGGGGATGCGCTGAGGGTGGCAGGGTCACAGAATGTCCCCTGGGTGAGGGATTTCCGAGTAGCTCGGCAGCAGCGTGACTGACGGAGCTCGGCAGGTCAGGAAGGACAGAGCTGCTCGACTGAGTTTCCAGCAGCTGGTGAAGGGATCAATAAGGAGGAAAACCAGCCCCTGACCTGCTCCGCACCAACCTACTGGCTGCAGAGACATCTGCCCATGACCGTATCGGTAAGGGTGATCCACCGCACGGTCCTCCACGTTGAGAATCCCCTCCATCGTGTCGTGTGGCACCATCACCGTGCTCAACGGGACAGACTTCACACAGATCGAGCCACATCACACTGGGCGTCCATGAGGCACTGAGGGCCATCAACAGCAGCAGGACTGGACTCCAGCCCAATCTGTAAGGTCATGGCCCAGCACATCCCTCACTCAGCCATGACCCTCGACCCTGGTTCAGTGGGGAGGGCAGGGCAGGACGACCTGTCAGGAGCAGCACCAGGTGTACGAGGATTTACACTGAAGTACTATTCAAATAGCATTCGTGTCACACAAATACCAGAAAACTGACTATCTTCAATAAAACCCAATCTAACCATTGCCCCTTGACGTTCAATGGTGTTCCCATCACTGTCTCCCATTATCAATATACTTGGGATTAACCTGAAACTGAATGGAATTTTCCCTATAAAATACAGTGACTGCTAAAGCAGGGCAGAGGCTGGGAATCCTGCAGCGTGTAACTCCCCTCCTGACTCCCCCCAGATCCTGTCCCACCATCTACAAGGTACAGGTCAGGAGGGGGAGGGAATACTCCCCACTTGCCCCTGGATGGGGGCAGCTCCAACAACACTCAAGAAGCTCAACATCATCCAGGGACAAAGCAGCCCCACACCCACAAACATCCCCTCCCTCCCTTACCCACAGCCCCCCTCAGTAACAGCAGTGTGTACCATCCCCTCCCTCCCTTACCCACCCCCCTCAGTAACAGCAGTGTGTACCATCCCCTCCCTCCCTTACCCACCCCCCCCTCAGTAACAGCAGTGTGTACCATCCCCTCCCTCCCTTACCCCCCCTCCCCTCAGTAACAGCAGTGTGTACCATCCCCTCCCTCCCTTACCCACTCCCCCCTCAGTAACAGCAGTGTGTACCATCCCCTCCCTCCCTTACCCACCCCCCCTCAGTAACAGCAGTGTGTACCATCCCCTCCCTCCCTTACCCACTCCCCCCTCAGTAACAGCAGTGTGTACCATCCCCTCCCTCCCTTACCCACCCCCCCTCAGTAACAGCAGTGTGTACCATCCCCTCCCTCCCTTACCCACCCCCCCTCAGTAACAGCAGTGTGTACCATCCCCTCCCTCCCTTACCCACCCCCCCTCAGTAACAGCAGTGTATACCATCCCCTCCCTCCCTTACCCACCCCCCCTCAGTAACAGCAGTGAGTACCATCTACAAGATGTCCTGCAGAAACTCACCAAAGACCCTCAGGCAGCACCTTCCAAACCCACGGCCCCTTCCATCCAGAAGGACAAGGGGCAGCAGGTACAGGGGAACCCCACCCCCTGCACGTTCCCCTCCGAGCCCCTCCCCATCCTGACTTGGAAATATATCACCGTTCCCTCAGTGTGGCTGGGTCAGAATCCTGGGATTCCCTCCCTCAGGGACATTGTGGGTCTACCCTCCAGCACATGGACTGCAGCAGGTCAAGAAGAGAGCTCACCCCCACCTTCTCAAGGGGGGGCAACTAGGGATGGGGTGATAAATACCAACATTCCTTAAGTGAATACATCACAGATAAGCACTGGTTGTGAGTTGACCTTTTTGGATTAAATTGGTGTAGGGTGACCAGTGTCAACAGAAGGGGTCAGGGGTCACAGGGTGAAGTTCATTGGTAAGTCAGCAATTTATTTCTGTTCAGCATCCTGACACTGTCTGTCTGTCTGTCTGAATCTTCAGGACAGCAAGCAACGAACCTTCTATCTGAGTGGGGTTGAGAGTGAGCTGACCTACCGGTTTCCTGGTGCAGCTGGTGAGTTCACACCCCTCTACCTTCGCCCCCCACTTGGTCAGAACGGCCAGGCTTTGGATAATCAGACCAACGGAGGTTGGTAAAGCTCAGCACGTCTGGCAGCTTCTGTGGGAGAGGAGAACCTGAGGACCGCAGATGCTGGGGATCAGAGCTGACAAATGTGTTGCTGGAAAAGCGCAGCAGGTCAGGCAGCATCCAAGGAGCAGGAGAATCGACGTTTCGGGCATAAGCCCTTCTTCAGGAATGGGGAGAGTGTGTCCAGCAGGCTAAGATAAAAGGTAGGGAGGAGGGACTTGGGGGAGGGGCGATGGAGATGTGATAGGTGGAAGGAGGTCAAGGTGAGGGTGATAGGCCGGAGTGGGGGTGGGGGCGGAGAGGTCAGGAAGAAGATTGCAGGTTAGGAGGGCGGTGCTGAGTTCGAGGGAACCGACTGAGACAAGGTGGGGGGAGGGGAAATGAGGAAGCTGGAGAAATCTGAGTTCATCCCTTGTGGTTGGAGGGTTCCCAGGCAGAAGATGAGGCGCCTTCTTGACCTGTAAGTCTTCTTCCCCCACTCCGGCCTATCACCCTCACCTTGGCCTCCTTCCACCTATTGCATTCCCAACGCCCCTCCCCCAAGTCCCTCCTCCCTACCTTTTATCTTAGCCTGCTGGACACACTCTCCTCATTCCTGATGAAGGGCTTATGCCCGAAACGTCGATTCTCCTGCTCCTTGGATGCTGCCTGACCTGCTGCGCTTTTCCAGCAACACATTTTCAGCTTCTGTGGAGAGACAGGGAGAGAGTGAACTCCACACCACAGCCACGGGGTGACTCTCACCTGCTCCAGCAGCTCCAGCAGCTCCAGCTTGTCCTGCAGATTGTCAGGTTGAGCAGGATTTTGGTTTTGCCGTCAGACAGTACCAGCTAAACCTCCCAAGGAGCCCCCCCCAGCAGGGGAACCA
The DNA here is from genome assembly GCF_020745735.1 of Hemiscyllium ocellatum. Lineage (NCBI taxonomy): Eukaryota > Metazoa > Chordata > Chondrichthyes > Orectolobiformes > Hemiscylliidae > Hemiscyllium > Hemiscyllium ocellatum. The sequence continues at coordinate 2,578,012 of NC_083444.1, read as the reverse complement.
AACTAGTTCCCAATCCCACCCAGGGAACCACAAGAAACACCTTACAGGGACAAGGGGAAGAAGGGTTGGGAGGTTCGGGGAGGGGGGTACCAGAGCTCAGAGCACAGGCAGCTGGAAGCACTGCCCCAATGGGGGAGCGATGGGAAACGGGGGATGGTCAAGGGGCTGGAATTGGAGGGGGTTACAGAGATAGGGAGGGGGTGTAGGGGCTGGAGAGGGTGACAGAGATCGGGAGGGGGTGTAGGGGCTGGAGGGGGGTTACAGTAATAGGGAGGGGGTGTAGAGGCTGGAGGGGGGTTACAGTAATAGGGAGGGGGTGTAGGGGCTGGAGAGGGTGACAGAGATAGGGAGGGGGTGTAGGGGCTGGAGGGGGTGACAGAGATAGGGAGGGGGTGTAGGGGCTGGAGGGGGTTACAGAGATCGGGAGGGGGTGTAGGGGCTGGAGGGGGTTACAGAGATCGGGAGGGAGTGTAGGGGCTGGAGGGGGTTACAGAGATCGGGAGGGGGTGTAGGGGCTGGAGGGGGTGACAGAGTTAGGGAGGGGGTGTAGGGGCTGGAGGGGGGTTACAGTAATAGGGAGGGGGTGTAGGGGCTGGAGGGGGTTACAGAGATGGGGAGGGGGTGTAGGGGCTGGAGGGGGTTACAGAGATCGGGAGGGAGTGTAGGGGCTGGAGGAGGTTACAGAGATCGGGAGGGGGTGTAGGAGCTGGAGGAGGTTACAGAGATCGGGAGGGGGTGTAGGGGCTGGAGGGGGTTACAGAGATAGGGAGGGGGTGTAGGGGCTGGAGGGGGTTACAGAGATCGGGAGGGGGTATAGGGACTTATTGTTTTAACATTGTCTCAGTTGTATTGATGTACCGAGGGTTAATTGGGACGTATGGCTCCTGCTGCCTCACTGTGCCTCATACCCACTGTGTTATCTGTGAACAGAGAAACGTCTGGCTGTTCCTGTTTGATTGTATTTTATCCATGTGACCCACAGAGAGCGCCCCTTTATTTCCCTTGCTCCTGTCTGAATGGCTGGGGTAAGCTGGGCCGATCTCAGCACACACCGTCTCACAGCAACCCAGCAACCACCTCCCCTTTCATTGTCTTTGTTCAAGAGCGTGGCCCTTCCCCTGATTTCCTCCATCTCTGTGGTCTGGAATGGGACCAGTGTGTGTACGCACACAAGTGTGCAAGAACCAGGTGTGAATGTGTACACACAAGTGTGCAAGAGTTAATATGTGTACACGTGTGCACATCAATGTGTGCAAAATTGAAAGTGTGTGCATGTCTACGAGATTATTTGTACATGTGTGAGCGTGTACGAGTGTGTGTGTGTAAGTGTGTATGTGTGAGTATTTGTGCACGTGTGCAAGTACAGGAACAAGTGGTGCTTCCCACCCACAATGCCCCTGTTCCTGTGACCTCTGACCTGCTAACGTAGTTCACTTATTCCTTCCCTTCCAATCCTCCTCCACTGTTATTGCCATTTTTCTCTCATTGCGGTGCCTCACTAGCCCCCAGCCCAACTGTTCATTCTGCCGCGCCATGGAACAAAAATGGTGGCTCCGTGGTTAGCTCTGCTGCCTCACAGTGGCGGGGACCCGGGTTCGATTCCAGCTTCAGGCCACTGTCTTTGAGCAGTTTGTACATTCTCCTTGAGTCTGCGTGGGTTTCCTCCCAGAGTCCGAATATGTGCATGTCAGAGTGGATTGGCCATGGGAAATTGTCCCATAGTGCCCAGGGATGTGCAGGTTAGGGTGGATTGGCCATGGGAAATTGTCCCACAGTGCCCAGGGATGTGCAGGTTAGGGTGGGTTGGCCATGGGAAATTGTCCCACAGTGCCCAGGGATGTGCAGGTTAGGGTGGATTGGCCATGGGAAATTGTCCCATAGTGCCCAGGGATGTGCATGTCAGAGTGGATTGGCCATGGGAAATTGTCCCATAGTGCCCAGGGATGTGCAGGTTAGAGTGGGTTGGCCATGGGAAATTGTCCCATAGTGTCCAGGGATGTGCAGGTTAGGGTGGATTGGCCATGGGAAATTGTCCCATAGTGCCCAGGGATGTGCAGGTTAGGGTGGATTGGCCATGGGAAATTGTCCCATAGTGCCCAGGGATGTGCATGTCAGAGTGGATTGGCCATGGGAAATTGTCCCATAGTGCCCAGGGATGTGCAGGTTAGAGTGGGTTGGCCATGGGAAATTGTCCCATAGTGCCCAGGGATGTGCAGGTTAGGGTGGGTTGGCCATGGGAAATTGTCCCATAGTGTCCAGGGATGTGCAGGTTAGGGTGGGATTGGCCATGGGAAATTGTCCCATAGTGTCCAGGGATGTGCAGGTTAGGGTGGATTGGCCATGGGAAATTGTCCCATAGTGCCCAGGGATGTGCAGGTTAGGGTGGATTGGCCATGGGAAATTGTCCCATAGAGCCCAGGGACGTGCAGGTTAGGGTGGGGATAGCCGTGGGGAATGTCGGGTTACTGGGATAGGGTCAGGAGGTTGGTCTAGGTGAGAGTGTCGATGCCAACCCGATGGGGCGAATGGCCTGATTCCACATTGTAGGGATTCTATGAAAATCAGGAATGCACTCCTTCATACGACAAAAACCCCTGGGTTGTGGAGGGTCTGTTCTGGTGCGTTGGAGGTTGCCCTGTCTCTGGACCACAGATTCAAAATGTCAGAGCGTCTCTCAACAGAACTGGGCACTCCTCTCGAGAGAGAGAGCGCGAGAGAGAGAGAGGTGGGCACTGCGGAGTGTACAATTCCCCCTCCCACTTCAACTCGATTGGAATGAAACCCTTCCCTTCCTTCCTGGCCTGTGGTCACCGGGAACTCTGGCAGCGGGTTTTCCTGAAAAGCCGGACTGGAGTTTACCGGCTGGTCTCTCACCGTCGGGTGGCACGGTGTTCCTGGTGGGAGGAGTTTGGAATGTGTTCATTGGGTCTGGGTTTGATGGAGGGTACACTGGGGATAAACTCGGAGTTGGGTTCTGTGTCCTTGAGGGTTTTTGTTTGAGGACACACAGGTCCCACAGTCTGCTTTACTTCCCCCTTTTTGTGATAATTTGATTTTGTTGATACTTGATTTCCCTCCTTCATTTCTTGGACACAATGACACTGGTGGTATTCCCCAAAAACAAGTGTTTGCTCCTTTGGTGAGCTGGGTTCTGTCTCCAATTCCAGTTCATTTCCTGTCTGTGGTTTTACCCAGGTTTTGTGGTTGGTCATGACAGGCCTGTCTGTCTTTCCTTTTTAACTTGAAACAAAAGAGCCAGGTTCTGTTCCATTGGCTCCTGGACAGGGAAGGGATCCAGGAGGGAAAGGTGGAAACTGGGCTTGGTGGGAAATCAGACCCTGTCTCGAGTGGATCCTGTTGGTCTCTCCCTCCTGTACACCCGGAGTTGGGTCGACCCCTCACACCACACCCACTATCGGTGTCCCCTGGATCATTGGCTCTGTGTTCACCAGATCCGTATGTACACGGGATTGTCAGACCCCTGTGTTCACCGGATCCATACGTACGGGGGATTGTCAGACCCCTGTGTTCACCGGATCCATACGTACGGGGGATTGTCAGACCCCTGTGTTCACCAGGTCCATACGTACGGGGGATTGTCAGACCCCTGTGTTCACCAGGTCCATACGTACACGGGATCGTCAGACCCCTGTATTCACCGGATCCATATGTACACGGGATCATCAGACCCCTGTGTTCACCAGATCCATACGTACACAGGACTGTCAGATCCCTGTGTTCACCGGATCCATACGTACACGGGATTGTCAGACCCCTGTGTTCACCGGATCCATATGTACACCGGATCCTCAGATCCCTGTGTTCACCGGATCCATATGTACACCGGATCCTCAGATCCCTGTGTTCACCGGATCCATATGTACACCGGATCATCAGCTCCCAATGTCCCTGTGTCCATCAGATCAGCCGAACGGTGTGCCCACTCATCAGTGAATCCCAGTGTCCACTGGATCCTGCTCCATGTTGGATCAGTGGATCCGTGTTCACTGGATCTGTGTGCCCAGTAATCAGTGGATCCATCAGGCTGTGGTAATATTCCTGATAGTTATAGTTTTCCCTCTGGAAGGATTCTGAAGGAAAGGCAGGGGAATGCAGTTGTGGATCAACAGATTGGCCATGATCCCATTGAACGGTGGAGCAGATTGGATGGGCTGAATGGCGCCCTGCTGCTCTAAGGCTATGTGCTCCCACTGAGATCCCGGATCCCGGCCGGACCCTGTCTGCTCCCACTGAGATCCCGGTTCCTGACCGGACCCTGTCTGCTCCCACTGAGATCCCGGTTCCTGACCGGACCCTGTCTGCTCCCACTGAGATCCCGGTTCCTGACCGGACCCTGTCTGCTCCCACTGAGATCCCGGTTCCCGGCCGGACCCTGTCTGCTCCCATTGAGATCCGGGTTCCCGGCCGGACCCTGTCTGCTCCCACTGAGATCCCGGATCCCGACCGGACCCTGTCTGCTCCCACTGAGATCCCGGTTCCCGACCGGACCCTGTCTGCTCCCATTGAGATCCGGGTTCCCGGCCGGACCCTGTCTGCTCCCATTGGGATCCCGGTTCCCGGCCGGACCCTGTCTGCTCCCACTGAGATCCGGGTTCCCGGCCGGACCCTGTCTGCTCCCACTGAGATCCGGGTTCCCGGCCGGACCCTGTCTGCTCCCACTGAGATCCCGGATCCCGACCGGACCCTGTCTGCTCCCACTGAGATCCCGGTTCCCGACCGGACCCTGTCTGCTCCCATTGAGATCCGGGTTCCCGGCCGGACCCTGTCTGCTCCCATTGGGATCCCGGTTCCCGACCGGACCCTGTCTGCTCCCACTGAGATCCGGGTTCCCGGCCGGACCCTGTCTGCTCCCACTGAGATCCGGGTTCCCGACCGGACCCTGTGTGCTCCCACTGAGATCCGGGTTCCCGACCGGACCCTGTGTGCTCCCACTGAGATCCGGGTTCCTGACCGGACCCTGTGTGCTCCCACTGAGATCCGGGTTCCCGACCGGACCCTGTGTGCTCCCACTGAGATCCCGGTTCCCGGCCGGACCCTGTGTGCTGATATCAATGACTCCGGCCTGCTGTTTGTCCCCCCTGTCTGACCCCATCGTTCAGTCCCCCCCCCCAGGTCAGTGTGAAACCCTGAGCTTCCATTTTGTGTGCGTGTGCACTGAGAGGCCGCAGTGCCCGAGTGTAGCCGGTCCCCCCCACACTGCCTCAGTCTGTCCTCCCACACCCACCCCTCGGCCTGACTCCCCCTTCACCCGAGGCACAACATCACGGGGAGCCCCCAGACTCCGGTCTCTGATGGACACCATGGCCTTTCTGTCCCAGAGGCCTGGTGAGCAAGGCCATAACCAGGCTAGAGCTGCTCAACACCAACCACCTGCATTCATATAGCGCCCACAGCCTCCCGAAACGTCCCACGGGCCTTTAGAGGTCACGATGCAATCAGAATTTGACACTGATCCTAAAACAAAACTGCTTTTGTGACTAAAATGTTTTCGGGATGATCACGCAGAGAGGTTTAGGGAACTCGGGAACCCAGGCAGCTGAAGGCAAGGTCACCGTTGGTGGGAATCAGGAGATAGGGAGGGGGTATAGGGACTGGAGGGGGGTTACAGAGATAGGGAGGGGGTGTAGGGGCTGGAGGGGGTCACAGAGATAGGGAGGGGGTGTAGGGACTGGAGGGGGGTTACAGAGATAGGGAGGGGGTGTAGGGGCTGGAGGGGGGTGTAGGGGATAGGGAGGGGGTTACAGAGCTAGGGAGGGGGTGTAGGGCTGGAGGGGGGTTACAGAGATAGGGAGGGTGTAGGGGCTGGAGGGGGTACAGAGATAGGGAGGGGGTGTAGGGGCTGGAGGGGGTGACAGAGATAGGGAGGGGGTGTAGGGGCTGGAGGGGGGTGACAGAGATAGGGAGGGGGTGTAGGGGCTGGAGGGGGTTACAGAGATAGGGAGGGGGTGTAGGGGCTGGAGGGGGGTTACAGAGATAGGGAGGGGGTGTAGGGGCTGGAGGGGGGTTACAGAGATAGGGAGGGGGTGTAGGGGCTGGAGGGGGTGACAGAGATAGGGAGGGGGTGTAGGGCTGGAGGGGGTTACAGAGATAGGGAGGGGGTGTAGGGCTGGAGGGGGTTACAGAGATAGGGAGGGGGTGTAGGGACTGGAGGGGGGTTACAGAGATAGGGAGGGGGTGTAGGAGCTGGAGGGGGTCACAGAGATAGGGGCTGGAGGGGGGTTACAGAGATAGGGAGGGGGTGTAGGGGCTGGAGGGGGGTTACAGAGATAGGGAGGGGGTGTAGGGGCTGGAGGGGGGTTACAGAGATAGGGAGGGGGTGTAGGGGCTGGAGGGGGGTTACAGAGATAGGGAGGGGGTGTAGGGGCTGGAGGGGCTTACAGAGATAGGGAGGGGGTGTAGGGGCTGGAGGGGGTGACAGAGATAGGGAGGGGGTGTAGGGGCTGGAGGGGGTTACAGAGATAGGGAGGGGGTGTAGGGCTGGAGGGGGTTACAGAGATAGGGAGGGGGTGTAGGGACTGGAGGGGGGTTACAGAGATAGGGAGGGGGTGTAGGGGCTGGAGGGGGGTTACAGAGATAGGGAGGGGGTGTAGGAGCTGGAGGGGGTCACAGAGATAGGGGCTGGAGGGGGGTTACAGAGATAGGGAGGGGGTGTAGGGGCTGGAGGGGGGTTACAGAGATAGGGAGGGGGTGTAGGGGCTGGAGGGGGGTTACAGAGATAGGGAGGGGGTGTAGGGGCTGGAGGGGGGTTACAGAGATGGAGGGGGTTACAGAGATAGGGGGGTGTAGGGGCTGGAGGGGGTTACAGAGATAGGGAGGGGGTGTAGGGGCTGGAGGGGGTTACAGAGATAGGGAGGGGGTGTAGGGGCTGGAGGGGGTTACAGAGATAGGGAGGGGGTGTAGGGGCTGGAGGGGGTCACAGAGATAGGGGCTGGAGGGGGGTTACAGAGATAGGGAGGGGGTGTAGGGGCGGGAGGGAGTTACAGAGATAGGGAGGGGGTGTAGGGGCTGGAGGGGGTTACAGAGATAGGGAGGGGGGTGTAGGGGCTGGAGGGGGTTACAGAGATAGGGAGGGGGTGTAGGGGCGGGAGGGAGTTACAGAGATAGGGAGGGGGTGTAGGGGCTGGAGGGGGTTACAGAGATAGGGAGGGGATGTAGGGGCTGGAGGAAGTTACAGAGATAGGGAGGGGGTGTAGGGGCTGGAGGGGGTTACAGAGATAGGGAGGGGGTGTAGGGGCTGGAGGGGGTTACAGAGATAGGGAGGGGGTGTAGGGGCTGGAGGGGGTTACAGAGATAGGGAGGGGGTGTAGGGGCTGGAGGGGGTTAACGTGAGTTGGGGTGGGGCGGGGGGAGACTGAGGTTGGGATGGCGGGAGGAGACAGTGTGGTCTGACTCCGTGGTGGAGATGCCCTGACTAACGCGTGTGTGTGTGTGTGAGACAGGAGCCCGCCGGTACACCGCGCACAACAACAGCCTGACAATGCTGCAGACCCACCTCGGCCATTCCTACAGCTGCTCCAACCAATCAGTGAGGGCCAGCAGCACCTACTGGGTCGACCTGGAGGACCAGCAGCTTCAGGTCTTCGACATCGCCAAGGACCACCAGTTCGGAGCAGGTAACACCGCCTTCTGCATTGCAGTAGCGCCTTGAACCAGCTTCACAATCACCCAGCAGCTTTCAGATCTGGGCAGGGTTATAATTTGAGGAATTCAGCAGCTGGTTTAGGATGGGGAGGGGGGAGAGCAAATCTCTTCCAACTATGGTGTGTGACGCAGGGAGTAGGGGGCTGGTATGGGCTGAGTCATGGGGGGGGGGTGAGGGAGAGGTTCAGCATATAAGGGGATTGGGCTGGGGGGGGGGGGTGGGTGGATGAGAGGGGTGCTTGATGGGAGGGGGAGGTGATTGGAGCGGTGGGATTGAGGGTCTGTGGGGTCGATACTGTTTGGGAACCAGTGTCTTATCTCTCTTCCTCCTTTCTGCTCCCCCTCCCCCTCCCCAGCGGAGCTGTGCCCCCAGGACAGGAAGTCACCCGTCGTCGTCATCGTGGTGGTAGTGCTCCTGGTGATCCTGATCTTGGTGGTGATCGTGGCCTATCTCATCGGCAGGAAGAGGCACCCAGCTGGCTACCAGAGCATCTGACCGGGCAACACCGGGCCCCACCCCTCACCTACACCCCCCCCCCCCCCGCACCCTCACACACACACATACACACACACCCACACAGACACCCTCACACACACACACACAGACACACACACGCACACATCCCCCACAATCACCCCTCCCTCCCCTCACACACACACACACACACACACACACATCCCCACAATCGCCCCTCCCTCCCCCCACACCCTCACACACACACACACACACACACACACAGATCCCCACAATCACCCCTCCCTCCCCCCACACCCTCACACACACACACACCCAACACAGACACCACACACACACACACATCCCCCACAACCACACCCTCCCTCCCTCCCACCCACCACACCCTCACACATATACACCCACACAGACACCCTTACACACACACACATCCCCCACAACCACACCCTCCCTCCCCCCCACACCCTCACACACACACACCCCCCCACACAGACACCCTCTCACACACATCCCCCACAACCAAACGCTCCCTCCCCCACACCCTCACACACATACACCCACACAGACACCCTCACACACACACACACATCCCCCACAACTACACCCTCCCTCCCCCCACACCCTCACACACATACACCCACACAGACACCCTCACATACACACACCCACACATCCCCCACAACCACACCCTCCCTCCCCCACACCCTCACAGACACTCTCTCACACACACACACACACACACATCCCCCACAACTACACCCTCCCTCCCCCCACACCCTCACACACATACACCCACACAGACACCCTCACATACACACACCCACACATCCCCCACAACCACACCCTCCCTCTCCCCACACCCTCACACACACACACACACACCCACACAGACACCCTCACACACACACACCCACCCACACAGACACCCTCACACACACATCCCCCACAATCACCCCTCTCTCCCCTCACACTCACACTCACACACACACAGCCCTTCAGCCCTGAGGCAATGGAGTGGGGGCAGGGACTTGGGGGTCAGGGGTTAAGGCAGAGTACAGAATGTGGGGTTAGGGGTAGAGCAGGAAGAGATTGTGGGGTCAGGGGTTAGGGCAGGAAGGGAGCTGGGCAGATGTTTGTGCTCAGGGGTTTACTGGGGGATGGGGGGACAAAGGGAGAGGTTATTGGGGTTAGGGGAATGGGTTTGGGGCTACTCTCCAATGATCGGGGGAGGGGGACAGGGTTGGGGGAGGGGGTGGTTGGGATCTATTGGAAAACCAAGGAACGAAATGAGTGGCAGCTCCATCTGGGAACAGGGAACAGGTTTCCCCTTCTCTCTCGCGCTCTCTCTCTCATCCCTCCGACCCTGCCCTTCACCCCACTCTGCTCCTAAAACATGACCGTATTCCTGATGGGGAGGGGGGGAATGGTGTCCGCTGCTGGTGTTTTATTGGGGGGGGGGGGGGGGGGGGGGGAAAAGGAACTTTGTTTTGTCCATGCTTTTCCTGAAAGAGAGAGAGAGAGAGAGAGTCAGTGTGTGCATGCCTGTGTGCGCACTGTCTGTCTTTGTGTGTCGGTGTGAGAGTGTGTGGGTGGGGCAGGGGGTTGATGGGAGGTAGGAGAGAGTCTCCGAGTCAATCGGGAGACAGCTTGCAGCACGAGGTAACGTTCAAAAGGGAATCAGAAAGCCAAAGGGAAAGATGTGCAGTGTAAGCAGGGAAAAAGCACAGGGTAGGGAATGGGGGCTAACATGGGAATGATGGGCAGAAGGGCTTCTGCTTGTGCCGTCCAGCTCCCCAGCTTTAGCCCCATGAGTCACACTTGCCTTTGAACCTGCTGACAGGCACACACTCAATACAAAATTATAACATTTTTTTAAACTTTGTTGAATATGTAATTGTAATACAAAAACACTGTGTTAAAGACCAGGCTTTCAGTTCCTCCTTTCTCTCTCGCTCTCTCTGTAATACTGCACATGATTTCATCACGTGGGCCATCGGAGAAACCGGTTCGGAAGTTGCTCAAACTTTACCCAGTGCAGTCAGCTGCTGGAGCCTGTAAAAACACAACCAAAATCACAGCCACAGCCATTTCCTGTCAACGCAACCAACGCAGAGTTCATTTCAGTATTCCTCAGTCTCACAATGGACAGAGCCTCTCACTGTGTGGGGGAATCACACACACAGACCCCCGTCCCGTCACCGTGTGGGGGAATCACAGACACAGACCCCCGTCCCGTCACCGTGTGGGGTAATCACAGACACAGACCCCCGTCCCGTTCACCGTGTGGGGGAATCACACACACAGACCCCCGTCCCGTCACCGTGTGGGGTAATCACAGACACAGACCACCGTCCCGTCACCGTGTGGGGGAATCACAGACACAGACCCCCGTCCCGTCACCGTGTGGGGGAGTCACAGACACAGACCCCCGTCCCGTTCACCGTGTGTGGGAATCACACACACAGACCCCCGTCCCGTCACCGTGTGGGGGAATCATAGACACAGACCCCCGTCCCGTCACCGTGTGGGGGAATCACAGACACAGACCCCCGTCCCGTCACCGTGTGGAGGAAATCACAGACACAGACCCCCGTCCCGTCACCGTGTGGAGGAATCACAGACACAGACCCCTGTCCCGTCACCGTGTGGAGGAATCACAGACACAGACCCCCGTCCCGTCACCGTGTGGGAGAATCACAGACACAGACCCCCGTCCCGTCAACGTGTGGGAGAATCACAGACACAGACCCCCGTCCCGTCACCGTGTGGGAGAATCACAGACACAGACCCCCGTCCCGTCACCGTGTGGGAGAATCACAGACACAGACCCCCATCCCATCACCATGGAAATGTTTAACAGCTGGGTTGAGAGAGTTCCTGAGACAGCAGACTGGACCATGTGAATGTGGAAACAGTGGTACATTAAAGCCAAATGTCATCTTAGTAGCATCTTCGAGTTAGGGAAGAGATTGTACCAAGATTGTCACCTCGTTCAGATGCTGTATGACCACAATAACGGGAGATTGTGAGAAGGAAAAGATCAAATCACGTTTCTTCACCTCCTTCCTCCACTCTCACACTTAGTGACAGGAAAGGTCAAACACCACTTGCCTCCAAGTCGAGGCCCAGCTGTGAGCGACTGGCCGTGTTGGATATAGCAAGCTCCACAACAGATCAATCTGGCCTCCAGCGATAAACTGAGGGGAAAATTGTCATGCTCATCGTGGACAACACACGGGTTATCTTCAAAATAGTGAGCACTGGATCTGCTATACACACCTACCTGGGAGGGAGGATAGACTTTGTAACTGCATCTGCTCCCTCAGCACTGACTCTTCGACAATGCGGCGCTCCCTCAGCACTGACCCTCCGACAGTGCGGCGCTCCCTCAGCACTGACCCTTCGACAGTGCCCACTCCCTCAGCACTGACCCTTCGACAGTGCGGCACTCCCTCAGCACTGACCCTCCGACAGTGCGGCGCTCCCTCAGCACTGACCCTTCGACAGTGCCCACTCCCTCAGCACTGACCCTTCGACAGTGCGGCACTCCCTCAGCACTGACCCTCCGACAGTGCGGCGCTCCCTCAGCACTGACCCTTCGACAGTGCCCACTCCCTCAGCACTGACCCTCCGACAGTGCCCACTCCCTCAGCACTGACCCTTCGACAGTGCGGCACTCCCTCAGCATTAACCCTCCGACAGTGCGGCGCTCCCTCAGCACTGACCTTCCGACAGTGCGGCGCTCCCTCAGCACTGACCCTCCGACAGTGCCCACTCCCTCAGCATTAACCCTCCGACAGTGCGGCGCTCCCTCAGCACTGACCCTTCCTTCTGAGTGAAGGAATGGTGCAAGTTATTCAGAAAGTTTGGGAATGGTGGAACAGGAATGGGAAAGGGCAGGAAAGAAAGACAGAGGGTGATCTCACTGCCAGGTTTAGAAGGATGTCATCAACCTCCCGTTACACCCACAAAAGCTGCAGAGATTTTTTATCAGAGCAAAATGTCACCCAGTTTCACAGGAATACAACATGAGCTGGAACTAATAAACAAAAATCCCACTGACACTGCAAACTGCGATTCACACTCAGTGTAATGGAAAAACTCACTCGCTGAGGCAGCATCGGGCAGATTAATGTTTCAAACACAAAACCAACTCACTTTCAAAATAGGTAGATGTGAAAACTGACACTAAACCAAATCACATTAGGGTCAGGGGTCAAAAATCTAACAAGGGGGTTACAGAGATAGGGAGGGGCTGGAGGGGGTTACAGAGATAGGGAGGGGGTGTAGGGGCTGGAGGGGGTTGCAGAGATAGGGAGGGGGTGTAGGGGGTTACAGAGATAGGGAGGGGGTGTAGAGGCTGGAGGGGGTTACAGAGATAGGGAGGGGTGTAGGGGCCGGAGGGGGTTACAGAGATAGGGAGGGGGTGTAGGGGGTCACAGAGATAGGGAGGGGATGTAGGGGCTGGAGGGGGTTGCAGAGATAGGGAGGGAGTGTAGGGGGTTACAGAGATAGGGAGGGGGTGTAGGGGCTGGAGGGGGTCACAGAGATAGGGAGGGGATGTAGGGGCTGGAGGGGGTTACAGAGATAGGGAGGGGATGTAGGGGCTGGAGGGGGTTACAGAGATAGGGAGGGAGTGTAGGGGGTTACAGAGATAGGGAGGGGGTGTAGGGGCTAGAGGGTTTCACAGAGATAGGGAGGGGTGTAGGGGCTAGAGTGGTTTACAGAGATAGGGAGGGAGTGTAGGGGGTTACAGAGATAGGGAGGGGGTGTAGAGGCTGGAGGGGGTTACAGAGATAGGGAGGGAGTGTAGGGGGTCACAGAGATAGGGAGGGGATGTAGGGGCTGGAGGGGGTTACAGAGATAGGGAGGGAGTGTAGGGGGTTACAGAGATAGGGAGGGGGTGTAGGGGCTGGAGGGGGTTACAGAGATAGGGAGGGGGTGTAGGGGCTGGAGGGGGTTACAGAGATAGGGAGGGAGTGTAGGGAGTTACAGAGATAGGGAGGGGGTGTAGAGGCTGGAGGGGATTACAGAGATAGGGATGGGGTGTAGGGGCTGGAGGGGGTTACAGAGATAGGGAGGGGGTGTAGGGGCTGGAGGGGGTTACAGAGATAGGGAGGGGGTGTAGGGGCTGGAGGGGGTTAGAGATAGGGATGGGGTGTAGGGGCTGGAGGGGGTTACAGAGATAGGGAGGGGGTGTAGGGGCTGGAGGGGGTTACAGAGATAGGGAGTGGGTGTAGGGGCTGGAGGGGGTGTAGGGGCTGGAGGGGGTTACAGAGATAGGGAGGGGGTTACAGAGACAGGGAGGGGGTGTAGAGGCTGGAGGGGGTTACAGAGATAGGGAGGGGGTGTAGGGGCTGGAGTGGTTTACAGAGATAGGGAGGGGGTGACAGAGATAGAGAGGGGTGTAGGGGCTGGAGGGGGTTACAGAGATAGGGAGGGAGTGTAGGGGGTTACAGAGATAGGGAGGGAGTGTAGAGGCTGGAGGGGGTTACAGAGATAGGGAGGGAGTGTAGAGGCTGGAGGGGGTCACAGAGATAGGGAGGGGTGTAGGGGCCGGAGGGGGTTACAGAGATAGGGAGGGGGTGTAGGGGCTGGAGGGGGTCACAGAGATAGGGAGGGGATGTAGGGGCTGGAGGGGTTGCAGAGATAGGGAGGGAGTGTAGGGGGTTACAGAGATAGGGAGGGGCTGGAGGGGGTCACAGAGATAGGGAGGGGATGTAGGGGCTGGAGGGGGTTACAGAGATAGGGAGGGGATGGAGGGGCTGGAGGGGGTTACAGAGATAGGGAGGGAGTGTAGGGGGTTAGAGATAGGGAGGGGGTGTAGGGGCTGGAGTGGTTTACAGAGATAGGGAGGGGGTGTAGGGGCTGGAGTGGTTTACAGAGATAGGGAGGGGGTGTAGGGGCTGGAGTGGGTTACAGAGATAGGGAGGGGATGTAGGGGCTGGAGGGGGTTACAGAGATAGGGAGGGAGTGTAGGGGGTTAGAGATAGGGAGGGGGTGTAGGGGCTAGAGGGTTTCACAGAGATAGGGAGGGGGTGTAGGGGCTGGAGTGGTTTACAGAGATAGGGAGGGAGTGTAGGGGGTTACAGAGATAGGGAGGGGGTGTAGAGGCTGGAGGGGGTTACAGAGATAGGGAGGGAGTGTAGGGGGTTACAGAGATAGGGAGGGGGTGTAGGGGCTGGAGGGGGTTACAGAGATAGGGAGGGGCTGGAGGGGGTTACAGAGATAGGGAGGGAGTGTAGGGGGTTACAGAGATAGGGAGGGTGTAGAGGCTGGAGGGTTACAGAGATAGGGAGGGGTGTAGAGGCTGGAGGGGATTACAGAGACAGGGAGGGGGTGAGATAACCCCTGTAAATGGAGACATTTGTTTAATGTGCAATGTGGAAATATAATTGTTTGTTCCCCAGGAGGTGGTTGTTGTGAATGTTCAGCCCCAGGAGCTGGAGCTAGAACCTGGAGTGGGCGTGGCCACGCCCCGGAACCTTTCCGCCGGGGGGGGAGGGGCCGGGGGCCGTTGCGCAGCACGGACTCTTCCGGCGGCGGACCGGAAGCGGCCGATTCTCGGGCTGATCGAATGGCGGTCGCCGCGATGCTGAGGTCGCTGGCGCTCAAGTTCCTCCTGACGGAGAAATGCTACGAGGAATTCTTCCTGGAGTTGAACTTGCTGGACGGTGAGGAGTCGCCGAGAGGAAGGGGCCTCCTCCGTTCTTCCGTCGGTCTCGCCATTTCTCCGTCGCGGTCTCCCAGCCGTGGCTCGCTCCGATTGGTCCGTTCGAATCCGCCGCGGCCAATCCAAACGCGATGTGCCACCACCTGCTTCGTTATTGGCTTCTGCCGCCGTCCGTCAGGACGGAGCCCCGCCCTCTTAAAGACATCACGTCCCACCTGTAAATTACAGTCCTTGGACCTTTATTGCTCCAGTCATTGGTTTAACGTGAACCTCCACCTAGTGGAAGATTCCAGAAGGGCTGCAGAATAAAAAGTTCAGAGTTCACGGGTCAGCCACTTACAGCTGAGATGAGGAGGAATATTTTTGGAGAGTTATAGAATTCCTACAATGTGGGAGCAGGCCATTCAGCCCTTCGGGTTGTACTGACTCCAAATAGTATTCCACCTGGACCCATCTCTGTACTCTATCCATGATTAGCCTGGACACTACGGGCAATTTCCCATGACCATCCACCCTGACCTGCACATCTTTGGACTGTGGGAGGAAACCGGAGCACCGGAGGAAACCCACGCAGGGGAGAATGTGCAAACTCCACACAGTCAGTCGCCCGAGGCGGGAATTGAACCCGGGTCTCTGGCGCTGTGAGGCAGCAGTGCTAACCACTGATCCCTCTCAGAGGGAATGACTCCTGTCCGGAGAAGGTTGTGGAAGCTAGTACATTGATGGCTGAGATAGACAGATTTCCAGCAAGGGTATCACAGATTTTGGGCATTGGGGCAGGAAAGTGGAGCAAGCACAATGGGCTGAATGGCCAGTTCTCCACCTCCATCTTATGTTGTTGAGCTGTTGTTTGCCCACTTGCCTCCTCTGTACAAATCTCTCTGCTCAGCCCCCAGTCTGCGAACAGAATAAAAGTCAAGCCCTCCCCTCCCCACCCCACCCCACTGACACCGCCCTCATCAGACTCTCCTGGGATGGGGACAGTGCGAGGTTAGGCCCCTATACCCCCTCCCTATCTCTGTAATCCCCTCCACCCCCTCCCTATCTCTGTAACCCCCTCCAGCCCCTACACCCTTCCCTATCTCTGTAACCCCCTCCAGCCCCTACACCCCTCCCTATCTCTGCAACCCCTCCAGCCCCTATATCCCCTCCCTATCTCTGCAACTCCCTCCAGCCCCTCCCTATCTCTGTAACACCCTCCAGCCCCTACACCCCCTCCCTATCTCTGCAACCCCTCCAGCCCCTATACCTCCTCCCTATCTCTGCAACTCCCTCCAGCCCCTACACCCCTTCCCTATCTCTGTAACCCCCTCCAGTCCCTACACCCCCTCACTATCTCTAACCCCCTCCCTATCTCTGTAACCCCCTCCAGTCCCTACCCCCTCACTATCTCTAACCCCCTCCCTATCTCGGTGACCCCCTCCAGCCCCTACACCCTCTACACCCCCTTCCTATCTCTGTAACCCTCTCCAGCCCCTCCACCCCTTCCCTATCTCTGTAACCCCCTCCAGCACCTACACCCCCTCCCTATCTCGGTGACCCCTCCAGCCCCTACACACCTCCCTATCTCTGTAACCCCCTCCCTATCTCTGTAACCCCCTCCCGCCCCTACACCCCCTCCCTATCTCTGTAACCCCCTCCAGCACCTACACCCCCCCCCCCCCCCTTTGTGCGTAAACCCCTCCAATTCACTCTGTCCCTGTACTCACTGCTGCACCCCACCCCCGTGAGATGCTGCTTAAAGCCTGAACGTGACCCGGTCAGTGGCTGGGTCTCTAACTTGGACCGTGAAGCCGCTGTGTTGTTTTGTGGATGTGAAAGGTGCTTGAGCAATGCAGTTTCTGGCTGACAGCGGGTGCTCTGCCCACAGTGGAGTGCGGCGGGATCGTTCTGTGCAGACCCAGCATTAACGCTGCTTCTGTTTTTGCTTTTGTCTCCAGTTCCCTGCCTGAAACTTCTGCTCAGCAAAGTCCTGGGACTGTCCATCATCGCAGGATCAGTGATGGGTACGTGAGTCCGGAACCAATCAGATCCCATCAATTTATTCATTCACGCTGTTGGGGGCGGGGTCACTCTCTGTTTCCTGGCCCCTGTTGCCATGAGCCAGTCTGGGGAAGATGAACAGCAAAGGGTGGGGCATTTCCACACGGTGGGGGGGCCATCGGATTGAGGAGAGGGCTGTTTTCCCTGGAGCATCAGAGCTGAGGGGGTGACCTTATAAAATTATGAGGGGCATGGATAGAATAAACAGACAAGGTCTTTTCCCTGGGGTGGGGGAGTCCAGAACTAGAGGGGCATAGGTTTAGGGTGAGAGGGGATAGATACAAAAGAGACCTAAGGAGCAACTTTTTCACACAGTGGGTGGTACGTGTATGAAATGAGCTGCCAGAGGAAGTGGTGGAGGCTGGTACAATTGCAACATTTGAAAAGCATTTGGATAAGTATGTGAATAGTGTTGAAAATGTGTTGCTGGAAAAGCGCAGCAGGTCAGGCAGCATCCAAGGAGCAGGAAATTCGACGTTTTGGGCATAAGCCCTTCATCAGGAATGTGAATAGTATAGGAAGGGTTTGGAGGGATATGGGCCGGGAGCAGGCAGTTGGGCCTGGTTTAGTTTGGGATAATGGTTGGCACGGACTGGTTGGGCCGAAGGGTCTGTTTCCGTGCTCTATGAATCTATCTGGATTTTCCAGTTGCAGAGACTTCCGCTGCCTGGCCCTCGTGCTCTGGAATTCCCCTTTTCCTAAACCTTTCCTCTCCATCTCCGTCAAACTGAACTCTCTGCCGCGTGCAAGGTTACTGCTCGAGTCTCACTCTCCTGCGCCTGGCGATGTGGCATTTCAGGCGGTTTTACTAAATCTCAGGCGCTATATAAATGCGGTTTGCGTTGGATGTTGCTCGGCCCTGTTTTCCCGTTGGGGAATGTTGCTGGTTGGGAGAGGAGGATCCGAGTGGGAAGCTGGTGTCAGAGCTCGGATGGGGACGGTCAGTCCACAGGGTCCCCACTGGCTGTAGATTGAGAGTGAGATTGCTGTCTTCTGTTTCCAGTCAAACTCCCGCAGATATTGAAGGTAGTGAGGGCGCGGAGCACGGAGGGCCTCAACTTTAACTCTATCCTCCTGGAAGTGCTAGCCATCACCGGCACCATGGTATACGGGATGAGGAACTATTTCCCCTTCAGGTATGTCCAATTTCCAATTCTCAAACCGGTCATTCGGCGCGTCGGCCGAGGGTGGGCCCCACAATCCCAACCCCCTCTCTCCCCATTCCCCAGGGGAGAGCGGGGCCCCGCATTCCCAACCCCCTCTCTCCCCATTCCCCAGGGGAGAGCGGGGCCCCGCATTCCCAACCCCCCCTCTCCCCATTCCCCAGGGGACAGCGAGTCCCACAATCCCAACCCCCTCTCTCCCCATTCCCCGAGAGGGGGGGAGGGGAGGGGGGGGTGTGCCCACTTCATTCAGTCCTTGCTAACCCACACGGTGATGCCAGGGTGTGGGTGGTGGTTACGCTGACTCGGTCTCCTCCCTCTCTGTCTCTCTCTCTGCAGCTCCTGGGGTGAGGCGTTGTTCCTGATGCTGCAGACTCTAACCATTGGCTTTCTGATCCTGCATTACAGTGGCCAGACACAAACAGGTACGTTCCCCGTCCCTGTCCCGTCCCTGCACCCTCACCTCGAGGGCTCAGACCCCACGGTGCAGGAAGCTGCCACTTTCTCACTCTTCACTGGTTGGGGGTAAATGCAGGGGGACGGGGAGGGGGGAGGTTTTGCTGGAAACTAGGACGCTCCCAGGGAGATTGGGTGATGCCTCCATCAGCATCAGACACGGGGTCGGGGGGCAGGCGGGGGGGGAAGGAGAGGTACCAGCTTTCATCTCAGAGTGAGACCATCACATGTTCACTGGGATGGCGGCGCACTCCAGACCGGGAGGTGCTGAGGCAGACCAGATCCCAGCAGGGCCCAGGTCACTTGCTCACTCGCTAACTGGATCCCAGCAGGGCCCAGGTCACTGGGTCACTCGCTAACTGGATCCCAGCAGGGCCCAGGTCACTGGGTCACTCGCTAACTGGATCCCAGCAGGGCCCAGGTCACTGGGTCACCCACTCACCAAATCCCAGCAGGGCCCGGGTCACTGGGTCACTCGCTAATTGGATCCCAGCAGGGCCTGGGTCACTGGGTCACTCGCTAACTGGATCCCAGCAGGGCCCGGGTCACTGGGTCACTCGCTAACTGGATCCCAGCAGGGCCCAGGTCACTGGGTCACCCACTCACCAAATCCCAGCAGGGCCCAGGTCACTGGGTCACTCGCTAATTGGATCCCAGCAGGGCCCGGGACACTGGGTCACTCGCTAACTGGATCCCAGCAGGGCCCGGGTCACTGGGTCACTCGTTAACTGGATCCCAGCAGGACCCGGGCCACTGGGTCACTCGCTAATTGGATCCCAGCAGGGCCCGGGTCACTGGGTCACTCGTTAACTGGATCCCAGCAGGGCCCGGGTCACTGGGTCACCCACTCACTAGATCCCAGCAGGGCCTGAAAAGTGGTGCCCTTTGACCTTTGGGAGCTCGGGCTGTGACCTTTCCGAGTAGGAGTTGGGGGTCAGAGCAAGTCAGTTTGAGATGGTTTAATGGCCCACACCCCCATTCTGTTTCTGTCTGTCTCTCTCCTCTCTCTCTGTCCATCTCTCTCTCTCTCTGTATGTGTGTCTATGTTTCTGTGCGTGTCTCTCTCTATATCTGTGTCTTCTTACCTGTCTCTCTTTCTCTGCACGTGTCTATATATCTCTCTGCGTGCGTGTGTGTCTCTCCCTCTCTCTGTCTCTCTCTCTCTCTCTCTGCGTGTTTTTCTCTCTCTCTCTGTGTCTGTGTGTGTTTCTCTCTGCGTGTTTGTCTGCATGCGTCTCTCTGCGTGTCTTTCTCTCTCCCTGTGTGTCTCTCCCTCCCTGTGTGTCTCTCTCTCTCCCTCTCTGCATGTGTCTCCCTCTCTGAATGTATTTGTGTCTGTCTTTGTCTCTCTCTGTCTCTGTCTCTATATGAACTGTTCTAATCCCTGTTCTCTCTCATCCCCCTCCCCCCTGCTCAGGTGTGAGCTGTTTGCTGGTTTACTTCGCTATGCTGATCCTTCTGCTGTCACCTCTGACCCCGTTGAAGGTCGTGACCTTACTCCAGGCCCTCAATCTGCCTGCAATCATGGTCAGCCGGGTAAGAACCAATCCCGTTTACCACGGGTACCTTCATTGACATAGCGCCTCTGACCACCCCAGGGAGACAGCCTCAAACCCCTTCGCAGCCAGTGCAGTCAGTACTGACCCTGTGACAGTGCGGCATTCCCTCAGCACTGACCCTGTGACAGTGCAGCACTCCCTCAGCACTGACCCTCCGACAGTGCGGCACTCCCTCAGCACTGACCCTCCGACAGTGTGGCACTCTCTCAGCACTGACCCTCCGACAGTGTGGCACTCTCTCAGCACTGACCCTGTGACAGTGCGGCATTCCCTCAGCACTGACCCTGTGACAGTGCAGCACTCCCTCAGCACTGACCCTCCGACAGTGCGGCGCTCCTTCAGCGCTGACCCTCCGACAGTGCGGCGCTCCCTCAGCACTGACCCTGTGACAGTGCAGCACTCCCTCAGCGCTGACCCTCCGACAGTGCGGCGCTCCCTCAGCGCTGACCCTCCGACAGTGCGGCGCTCCCTCAGCGCTGACCCTCCGACAGTGCGGCGCTCCCTCAGCGCTGACCCTCCGACAGTGCGGCGTTCCCTCAGCGCTGACCCTCCGACAGTGCGGCGTTCCCTCAGCGCTGACCCTCCGACAGTGCGGCGCTCCCTCAGCGCTGACCCTCCGACAGTGCGGCGCTCCCTCAGCACTGACCCTCCAACAGTGCGGCATTCCCTCAGCACTGACCCTGTGACAGTGCAGCACTCCCTCAGCGCTGACCCTCCGACATTGCGGCGCTCCTTCAGCGCTGACCCTCCGACATTGCGGCGCTCCTTCAGCGCTGACCCTCCGACAGTGCGGCGCTCCCTCAGCACTGACCCTCCGACAGTGCTCACTCCCTCAGCACTGACCCTCCGACAGTGCGGCGCTCCCTCAGCACTGACCCTCCGACAGTGCTCACTCCCTCAGCACTGACCCTCCGACAGTGCCCACTCCCTCAGCACTGACCCTGTGACAGTGCAGCACTCCCTCAGCGCTGACCCTCCGACAGTGCGGCGCTATGAGGAGAGGGCTATTACAGGTGTGGGGGTGGGCAGGGTTTGGGGTATCCAAGGGGGCGGTGTTCGGAGTATTGGAGGGAGCGGGTTTCGGGGTAATGAGTGGATGGGAATCGGGGTATTGAGGGGGTAGAGATTGTGGTATTCAGAGGATGGGAATCGTATTGAGGGGGTGGGCTTCGGGATGTTGAGGGGGTGGGAGTTGAGGTATTGAGGAGGTGGAGTTCCGGGTGTTGAGGGGGTGGGAATCGGGGGATAGAAGGTCGAGGTTTGGGATAACGATGGTGTGGGGGTTTCGAGTGGGTGGGGTTCAGGGGTATTGAGGGGGCGGGGTTATCGGGGGTCAGGGTTATCGGGGCGGGGTTACCGTGGGGGCGGGTTACCGGGGGGGGGGCTGGGTTATTGAGGGGGCCGAGTTCAGGGTTACCGAGGGGGGTGGGATTATATAGCAGGTGGGGTTATCGCGGGGGTGGGGTTACTGAGGGGTGCCGGGTTACTGGGGGGTGGGATTACCGCGGGGGTGGGGTTATCACAGGAGGCAGGGTTACTGAGGGGGGCGGGTTACTGAGGGGGGCTGGGTTACCGGGGGTTTGGTTATCGCAAGGGGGGGGTTATGGCGTGGGTGGGGTTACTGAGGGGGCGGGGTTACCGGGAGGCGGGGTTCCGGTCGATGCTCCCCCTGATGTCGGTGTCTCTCCCCCTGAAGCTGATCCAGATTGTGACCAACTACAGCAATGGCCACACGGGGCAGCTCTCCGCCATCACCGTCTTCCTCCTGTTCGGCGGCTCCCTGGCGAGAATCTTCACCTCAGTGCAGGTCAGTCTGATGGTCACTCCCACCCTGCACCCAACCGCCACCACCTCCACCTCCACCGCCACCACAAC